>NC_057810.1:359523763-359573605 GCF_018294505.1 Triticum aestivum
CGTGGCGGGCCGGCGATGCGGGGCGGCGGCGCGGGCCACATGGCGGCCTCCGCTTGGGCGGAGCACAGCGGCGGACGCGTCTGGCCGGGGTTGGACATGTCCGGCGCGGCGCGGAGGGAAAAAACTAGGGTTTGGGGTGTTTGGACTGCGAAATCTCGGGGAAGAGGGCAATATATAAGTAGAGGGAGCTAGGAGGCTCCAAATGGAGAGCGGTTTTCAGCCACGCGATCGTGATCGAACGACCAAGAGCATGGAAGAGACTTAGATGGGTTTTGGGCCACTTTGGAGGGGTGTTGGGCTGCAACAAAAGAGGCCTTTGCGGTTACCCGGTTAACCGTTGGAGTATCAAACGACCTCCAAATGGCACGAAACTTGACAGGCGGTCTATCGGTGCTATACCAAGGACGCTTGACAAAACTCGGTCCATTCCGAGAATGTTTAACACCCGCTCACAACGAGAGACAAAAGGGGGACACCGGGGAAACATAGGAGTGCCGGATTGCAAAACGGACAATGTGGAAAATGCTCGGATGCATGAGGCGAACATGTATGCAATGCAATGCACATGACGACATGATAAAATGCAACACGCAAGCAAATGACAAGGCAACAACGGCGAATAACTGGCAGACACCTGGTGCAACAAATCCGGGGCGTTACAACACTCCTTCACTAACAAGAGATCTCGTCCCGAGATCTTAGGACCAAGACGGAAGGGAAAAGGGATGAGGTGAAACAAAAACTCAAGAGAAGAAGCAAAGAATCGAGAGCACTCGAGAAGAAGAGAGGAATGACGAGAATGACGAGAATTGCAAACTCACGGAATCAGATAGACTATGAAACCACTCCGGTTAGAACGAGATAAGAAACGAATAAGACTGAAAGGATTTAGGTAGCACTCCGGTTGAACATTGAAAGATTAGAACATGAACTTCACAAGATGGGATGGAACTTGATGAAGACATGACACAAACCTCCAGAAAGAATTGAAAGAGTTGAAAGAAAAGAACGGAGAAGAAAATGACAACTTGTGCCACGAATGAAATTGAAAGCACCTTTAGAAGGAAGGTTTAAACGGAGTTGTTGAGAAAATCAACAACGAAAAGAATAAGCTTGTTGTGGTCTTATAGGTAAAATCTCAAGATCATAAGGTGATAACCTGCCACAAACGGAAATGATTGGATAGCTGCGAAGAATGAAGAAATGCAAAACTCCACTACAAAAGAATACGGAGAATTAATTGCACTTCAAGACGCCAGAAGAAAAGATGCTTGAGCTCCATCAACAAAATCTTGATGAACTCTTGAAGAATGAATTAAATCATGAAGAACCACCATGAAGAACTCCGGTGACAAAAGGATGATGAGATAGAATGGAGGAAGAAAGAATAAGATGAGCCTTGCGGTGATTTAGATGGAGGTTCCGACGAGATGGCCGAGGAAATTTGAACTCCGGAAAAGAAAAAATGAAAACACTTGGAACTAGAATTTATTCATCAAGAACAAACTCCAAAAGAAGGGATTGCTCACTTGGATGAAATAAGAATAAGATTTATTGTATGCTTATCCTTCATCAAATTAAATTGATGATAAGCAATGGATTATGCATACTACTTATTCTTCTTGAAAAGGATTGAGAAGTGGCATATCGCAAACTTGAGAAGGTCTTCATGAACCACAGGTAGGATTCGAAAGAACGAATGAATTAAAAATGATAATGAAGGAAAAGAATCTGAATGAACCATCAAAATAATTAGAAAAAATGACTGATGAGAGAGAATGAATCACCGGGAAGAATTAGAAGAACAAATATGCTAGAGGGGATTTAGATGCAAAAGAATGAAGAGATCGCGAACTGATTGAAGAATACTTGAACGAAGCATCGGAAGAATATTGATATGAACGAAAGGGCACAAATATAGAATAATTGGAGAACGAATCTGAAAACTTAGAACGAAGAAATCTTCCGAAAAGATGGCCTCCGGATGATCAAGAGAGAAAGTAACTCCTGAAATGCTCCGGATGGATGAAAAGAATTTGCATGACTTGAAACAATTTGATAGGATAACATCGAGCTAGCACCGCGAATCTTCGGGAGAACTGGCAAGATTTTAGAGGAAAAACTCTTCTTCAATCTTCAAATGATGACGAGAAACACCACCAAAATTACTGAGATACTCCGGGAGAATGAAAAGCAAAGAGGTTGAGCCGACGATGAAATGATTTGAAAGAGATCTTGGAGAAGGCAAGTGACTGATGAAATTCATACTTACGTCAAACTTCGAAAAGGATTTGAGAATAGCTCCGGGAAATTAGATGAGTCAGGTAAGATCCTGGGAAAAGACCTGTGGGTTAGGGCCCACTAAGGAGAAAAACACCGTTGGAAAGGGATGTTGAACTGGTAGATGATGCACCGAAACAATTGAAATATTTGAATGAGGTGACAACCTCGAATTAATTCGAACACAGACGAATGTCTAGAACTCCGGAATGATTGAATGGCGAGAGGCAAACGAGCAAGGAGAACACTTGAGCTGAGGAAAAGAATATGATCAACCCGAAAAACTTGAATTGAAACCACCGGAAAAAGAAAGGGGTGAAGAATGACGAACGAGACGAGAATTCACCGGTTGAAATAATTGAGGGAAGGCTGAAGAGGCTCCGTACAAATGAAATTGATGCTCGAAAGAGGTATAGGCTCCGGGATGGAGAGGGTGGGAGGGCGGAAAAAAAGACAACTTGGAAGGGGGAACCGACGAATATCTTGAAGATAAAAACACCGGTTGAAATCATTGACGAAAGAAAGCAAAGGCTTCGCACGAGTAGGATGGATACTCGATTACGGACTCAGGTTCCGAGAAGAAAAAAGGGTGGGTGGGTGGGAAAAATAAGGGCAACTTCGGATAGGGAAACAACATCGATCGAAAAGAGTTGAGGATTGATCTCCCAAAGAGAGAGAGGTTTGGATCAGCTTGACGAGGAATGCGCCGGACAAAAGAGGATGGACAACGAACGAAAACTAACCGCGTGATCCTAAAGAAAAATTTGAAGGGAAGAGGACTAGTTCAAAACACCTACGTCAAGATTCCTTACCAGAACGACGAAGGGGCAGAGGAGTAAAAAGAATTCCTACTCTCCGATATAACTAGACTCAGAAATCAGTTTTCTTCTAGACTCAACAGCGACCAAACTACACGATCAATCAAGGGGGCTCCTAGGGTCGGTCGAGGCTCTGATACCAACTTGTCAGTGTTTCAATATGCGGTTCTATCCTTGGTGGGACCTTTGAGTCTTTTTAGGATGGTATCGCATATTGGGTGTGACAACCTGCTAGCCGACAGATGGACTGAAGTCCTTGCGGCCGAAGAGTATGAACTCGAACGCCCCTCCAAGAGCTACCCAAAACGCAGGCTGCTACCCCGATTAGAGGAGGAAGCACCTAAACCTACATCACCAGCGCATAATACGGCCGACCGGCCACCTCGTGGCCGCGACAGAGAGGCCTCTCAGCCCTACACTCAAGCCACACCCCGGCGCCGCCCAAAAAATACCAAGGCGCGGGAAAATGCACCAGACTTGTGGGATATACTCGAGGACAAGGCAAGGCAAACAAGATCGATCTACGGATCGCGTGGGCTCCCCACGATACGTGATAACAACCGTCACGCCGGATACAGCAAATCCGGCCGGGCCGAACACAATAGACAAAGCTCGTTTGAGCTGCATCGTGATATAGCCCAATACAGAGGCGCCGCACACCCACTATGCTTCACAAACGAAGTGATGGATCATCAAATCCCTGAGGGTTTCAAACCCGTAAACATTGAATCATATGTTGGCACAACAGATCCGGCAGTCTGGATCGAGGACTATCTCCTCCATATTCACATGGTCCGCGGTGACGATCTACACGCCATCAGATTGTTGGGGAACGTAGTAATTTCAAAAAATTTCCAACGCACACGCAAGATCATGGTGATGCATAGCAACGAGAGGGGAGAGTGTGTCCACGTACCCTCGTAGACCGAAAGCGGAAGCGTTATGACAACGCGGTTGATGTAGTCGTACGTCTTCACGATCCGACCGATCCAAGCACCGAACGTACGGCTCCTCCGTCTTCTGCACACGTTCAGCTCGATGACGTTCCCCGGACTCCGATCCAGCAGGGTGTCGGGGATGAGTTCCGTCAGCACGACGGTGTGGTGACGATGATGATGTTCTACCGGCGCAGGGCTTCGCCTAAACTTCGTGACGATATGACCGAGGTGGAATATGGTGGAGGGGGGCACCGCACACGGCTAAGGAGCGATCCGTACATCAACTTGTGTGTCTATGGGGTGCCCCCTGCCCCCGTATATAAAGGAGTGGAGGAGGGGGAGGGCCGGCCCTCTCTATGGCGCGCCCTAGAGGAGTCCTACTCCCACCGGGAGTAGGATTCCCCCTTTCCTAGTAGAACTAGGAGCCCTTCCATGTAGTAGGAGTAGGAGATAAGGAAAGGGAAGAGAGAAGGAAAGGAAGGAGGGGGTGCGGCCCCTCCCCCTAGTCCAATTCGGACTAGGCCTTGGGGGGGCGCGCAGCCTGCCCTAGGCAGCTCCTCTCTCTTTCCCCTATGGCCCAATAAGGCCCAATACTTCTCCCGGCGAATTCCCGTAACTCTCCGGTACTCCGAAAAATACCTGAATCACTCGGAACCTTTCCGAAGTCCGAATATAGTCGTCCAATATATCGATCTTTACGTCTCGACCATTTCGAGACTCCTTGTCATGTCCCCGATCTCATCCGGGACTCCGAACTTCTTCGGTACATCAAAACTCATAAACTCGTAATAAAACTATCATTGAAACGTTAAGCGTGCGGACCCTACGGGTTCGAGAACTATGTAGACATGATCGAGAACTGTTTCCGGTCAATAACCGATAGTGGAACCTGGATGTTCATATTGGTTCCTACATATTCTACGAAGATCTTTATCGGTCAAACCGCATAACAACGTACGTTGTTCCCTTTGTCATCGGTGTTGGGGATATTACCACTGGGCGTGAACCGGCCTACCTGGGCCGGGTTAGCTTCATTAGTAGTTTAAGGGTGATTAAGCAGATGAAGGCCCAAGGCCTGTAGTCGGTTTAGAACCTGTAGCCGTAAACCGGCTTGATATGTAAACTTGCATTGTAAGTTAGGAATAGAGAGAGACCAACCGGGATACGAGTATGAACCAGTGTGGGACTCTGTGAACCGACGGGCGTCACCCGTGTATATAAGGGGACGACCCGGCGGCGGTTCAAAGACGGACAATGACAACTCGATCCTAGGCGAAGCTTGTTTGCTCCCTAGCCATCGAAACCACATCAATTCCATCACAACTAGACGTATGCTTTTACCTTCATCGAAGGGGCCGAACTAGTATAAATCCTTGTGTCTTTGTGTCCGCTTTAACCCCTTCAAGTTAACCCGTAGCGATGGCTCCACGACTAAGTCCTTTCACAAGGACATCTGCCGTGACAAATCCACGACAGTTGGCGCCCACCGTGGGGCTATCGCACGACGGTTTGATGATCTTGGAGGGCAAGCTCAAAGGACGCGAAGGCTATGCTGTGGGCCGGATGACCAAGAGTCGTCGCGGCAAGCTCTACATCGACGATGCAGGATGGGGTCCCGAAGTCGGCTCGATCGAGTACGGGTACCGGGTCCCCTTTGGTGGCATACACATTTTTATTGGCAAGATTGGTGAGCCTGGGCTTGAGCCGGACATCCGCACCGACCTCGTCGAGACGGCTCATCGTGCGAGATCTATCCAGGTTAAACCAACCATGAAGAGTGCCTTCGTGGGAGTCATCCACGGAGGAGAGCATGGGGACGAGTCAGAATACAGTAGCGAGACCGTCGTCTATTCCGGCGACGAGTCCTCAACCAGAGAGACCGAATCGTTATACCAGTTGCAAGACGACCAGATCAGGGGCTGTTCCGATGGCGACAGTATTCCGGACCCCCCTGAGCAGATCAACCGGGTTGGAATATTCATGGCCGATACGCAGGCGGTGAATCACTCCTCGATCGCAGCAGCGATGTTCTCCGGATCAGCAGCGGCAGCGGCAGCAGGGGCAGGAGGCCTTGTGCACACACCGGTTCAATTTCTGTCTGACCTATTTGATGCACTAGCTGTACTTATGGCAGAGGCCAATCCGGCGGATCAGGAGGCCCATGATGCAGAGGTTGCAAAGGTGAGAGAGCAGATCGCACAAGCCAAAGCTGACCTGGCAGCAGAGAGGGACAGGATGGCCGCAGAGCGGGCCGCTTTGGACGCCCAGGCCTATAAGCTCATGCTCGACCAGAACGCATCACAGGAAGTCTTGAAGCGGAAACACAGATCACGCCTGCCGTTAGGGTTCGACCCTCGAAATCTCTTTCACACTACGGGAGCTGGAACCAGTAATCCGCCGGGGCACCTGGAGGTAAACCGGGTCGAGGCACCTGGGCCAGGAGCGACGGTCCAACCCCGCCTGATGGAACCTCCTCGGCAGAACATTGTGATTCCTCCGCCTGTCCAGACACCTCCGGGTCATTATTCTAATCCTATGGACAATCTTGTCGCAGCTGCTGCACGATTAGAAGCTATCCCGGTCGAGGGAGACTCTCCGCAAGCAATAGAGACACGCCGGGTTAAGGAACTTCTCCGGACCGCTTTGATTCAACAGGAGGCATATTCATACAGCCGCGATCGGATTCATTCCACACCTCGTCCAAGCCGGAGCTATAGTAGGTGCCTGGATGAACCGGCCATATCAAGCAATGCGCGGGGCCGTGAAGCGGCCCGTGGCAATAACCCGGCTGGTGGTGTTCACGATGCTCAGGATGTAGTGGACCGGGCCCGGGCACGAAGGGAGGCCGAGTTAGCAGCATAGAACAAGGCGGATCAGCTTACACCGGTTCGTCCTACCACCTCTGCCGGGCCAGGGGTCGCATCTAGCTTGGGAGTGACCTGTTTAGTCCCCGCTTTACGCAATGTACACCTGCCCAAGGACTTCAAGGGCCCGCGCAAGGTGCCGAATTACACCGCTGATTTATCTCCAAAAGCGTGGGTAGAGATTTATGAGATGGCAATGGAGATGCTGGATGTGGATGAGACCACGTGTGCAAAGTACTTCACCATGATGCTTGAAGGCACAACCCGTACTTGGTTGAAGGGCCTGCCGCCTAATTCTATCAGTTCATGGGCCCAGTTGCGCACCCGGTTTATCCAGAATTTCAAAGATATGTGTAAGCATCCTAAATCCATAGTAGACTTGGCGGCTTGTGTTCAGGAGGACGGAGAGTCAACAACCCATTGGGTACGCCGCGTTTCTGAAGTCTTGCACTCGTCTGACAGGATCAATGCTGACTCTGCGATCTTAACCCTGGAGGGCAACTGCCGGTTTAAGCCTCTGATGCAGAAGTTGGGGCGTATGAAGCGGTTTTGTAATGACATGGGAACTCTCATGGCCGCTTTAGTGAAATATGCTGATTCTGATAGTACCAAGGATCCCGAGACTGACGATGACGAAGTAGGGAAGGGAAAAAAGAATGGCAACTCTAAGGGGCATCAATACAAACCGGCGGGCCATGGAAACGGAGGCAAGTGTAAGGTGGATGGCAGCATGGACTTTGTGGCTAACACTAATGCGCAGGACAAGGGTCAGTGGCGCAGAGGTAAAGCGAAGAATCGTAATGGGGCTCCAAATCCTAACCCGGATCGCTTAAATTTTTTGCTGAATCAGCCCTGCCCAAAACACGGGACGAAGGAGGCGCCAGCTAACCACCTTTGGAAGGATTGTTACATTATGCAGGAATTTAAAAACTCTAATGCCTTCCGGTATGACCGTGGGTCAGGTGGTGGCTCAGGATCCGGTTTCCATGGGCCGGGTCACGATGGAGCTTCCGGTTCAGGTTTCAATCAGGGCGGTAATAATAACCAGGATAATCAGAACGGTCAAGGGGGTTACAACCAACAGCAGCAGCAGCGGCGGTCGGGTTATCAGAGCCAGCCAAAACAGTTGAACAATGGGCAGTATCATGTTTTCACAACTAGCTCGGATAAGCGCGATCGGAAACTTCATAAGCGAGCAGTGAACTCTGTTGAACCGGCCGTACCGCGTTATTTACGCTGGTCGGAGCAGCCTATCGTGTGGAGCAGGGAGGATCACCCCCCCCCCCCGGGTTGACAATCCGGGCCAGTTGGCATTGGTGGTAGACCCTCAGGTGGGAGGTTATAAATTCACCAAGGTACTCATGGATGGAGGGAGCAGTATTAACATCCTGTACTATGAGACATTCCGCCGCATGGGGCTAACAGACAAGGATCTCAGACCATCTAATACGGTGTTCCATGGTGTGGTGCCTGGCAAATCAGCGTATCCTGTTGGTAAGATAGCCCTGGAGGTGGCTTTTGGGGATGAGCATGATTCCCGATCCGAGACACTAACCTTTGAGGTGGTGAAGATCCGGAGCCCGTATCACGCCTTGTTTGGGCGGCCGGCTTACGCCAAATTCATGGCATGGCCTTGTTATATCTATTTGCAGCTCAAGATGCCGGGTCACAAAGGGACAATAACGGTTCATGGGAGCCGCAAGATTGCTTTGGAATGTGAGGAAGGTGATGCGGCCTATGCACAGTCGGTTTGTGCCACGGAGGAGTTAAAATATTATAGGGACAATGTTGATCCGGCGGACATGACCCCTTTGAAGAATCCAACTACGGAGCATGATTCAGATCTGAAGTTCAAATCAGCGGCTGAGACCAAGCTTGTTGACTTCGTGCCCGGCGATTCGTCCAAGCAGTTCACTGTCAGTGCCAACTTGGACCCTAAATAGGAAAGCGCGCTCATCGAGTTCATCCGTGAGAATCGGGACATTTTTGCATGGAAGCCTTCTGACATGCCAGGTGTACCGAGGGAACTCGCTGAGCACACTCTTAATGTTGATCCCAAGTATAAACCGGTAAAGCAGTTTCTTCGCCGGTTTAACAAAGAGAGGCGCAAGGCTATTGGGGAGGAGGTGGTCAGACTCTTAGCAGCTGGTTTTATCATTGAAGTGTTCCATCCAGAGTGGCTTGCTAATCCGGTGCTGGTTCTTAAGAAAAATGGCACTTGGCGTATGTGTGTGGATTACACGGATCTTAACAAGGCTTGTCCAGCGGATCCTTTTGCCCTCCCTCGCATTGACCAGATTATTGATGCCATGGCGGGTTGTGAGCGTTTGAGTTTTTTGGATGCGTATTCTGGGTATCATCAGATCAAAATGGCGGTTAAGGACCAGGAGAAGACGACATTTATTACTCCCTTTGGAGCCTTCTGCTATGTATCTATGCCTTTTGGGCTCAAGAGCGCCCAAGCCACTTATCAAAGGTGTGTACAGAATTGCCTGCATAAACAGATCGGCCGCAATGTGCACGCCTATGTGGATGATATTGTAGTCAAGTCAAGGCAGAAGGAGATGCTGGTTGATGATTTGAAGGAAACCTTTGACAACTTGCGGGTTTATAAGATGATGCTTAACCCTGCCAAATGTGTCTTTGGTGTTCCAGCAGGCAAGTTACTGGGCTTTCTTGTGTCCAATAGAGGAATTGAGGCTAATCCGGAGAAGATTACGGCTATCACCTCCCTGGCTAAACCGAAGTGTATCAACGATGTTCAGCGTTTGGCGGGTCGGATCGCCGCGCTGAGCCGATTTATCATCCGCCTCGGAGAGAAGGCCATCCCTTTATACCAGATGTTGAGAAAGACAGATCAATTCATCTGGAGTCCAGCTGCTGATGAAGCGTTGGAGGACTTGAAGCGGCAATTAGCCAATCCACCCGTTCTTGCAGCTCCGGTCGACAAGGAGCCGTTGTTGTTATACGTAGCGGCCAATGCTCGTGCAGTTAGCGTGGCTATTGTGGTAGAACGCAAGGAGGCAGGCAAGGAGTATCCGGTTCAGCGGCCGGTTTACTATATCAGCGAGGTGCTTATTGAATCCAAGCAAAGGTATCCGCATTGGCAGAAGCTGGTATATGAAGTTTTCATGGCAAGCCGGAAGTTGAAGCAGTATTTCCAAGGGCACCCTATCACAGTGGTCAGTCCGGCTCCCTTGGGCGATATCATACAGAACCGGGAGGCGACCGGCCGGATTGCCAAGTGGGCTATAGAACTTGGGCCGCACGGATTGAAGTACGTACCCCGGATGGCGGTGAAGTCTCAAGCACTTGTTGATTTCATCAATGATTGGACTGAGTTGCAAGCACCAGAGGAGAAACCGGATCACACATATTGGACTATCCATTTTGATGGATCCAAGCAATTGGAAGGCTCGGGGGCTGGAGTCGTGTTAACTTCCCCACGAGGTGATAAGTTTTGTTATGTTCTCCGCTTAATGTTCCCTTGTACTAATAATGCAGTTGAGTATGAAGCCTTACTCCATGGTCTCCGGATGGCTAAAGAGATGAATCTAAGTCGGGTTAAGTGCTTCGGTGACTCGGACCTCATAGCTCAACAGGTGTCTGGCACTTGGGATTCTAAAGACCCACTCATGGCTGCATATCGTCGTGAGGTGGATATTGTTGCAGGTCACTTCAAGGGTTATCAGGTGGATCACGTGGATCGTCGAAAAAATGAAGCGGCGGACGCTTTAAGCCGGTTGGGCTCTCAGCGTAAATCGGTCCCGCCTAATGTCTTTCTTGATGTGTTGCACAATCCGTCAGTCAAACTCCTAGGTGAAGCGGATTTGGCTATTCCTGATCCGGAGGCTCAATTGGTGGCAGCCCTGCATGTTATACCGGATTGGACAGTTCCCTATCTTGCGTACATGAACCGGGGAGAGTTGCCAGAGGATGAGACTCTAGCCAGGCAGATAGCCCGCCGATCCAAATCTATGACAATTATCAATGGCGAATTGCATCATTGCAGTGTATCAGGGGCGTTTCAACGCTACTTCTCTCCTGAGGAAGGTTGTGAAATTTTATGCGAAATCCATGAAGGGGATTGTGGTCACCACGCCGGTTCAAAGTCTCTAGTGGCTAAGGTGTTTCATCATGGGTTTTACTGGTTGACAGCTCATGCTGATGCAGAGGACTTGGTTAAACGGTGTGATGGCTGTCAGAAATTTTCAAGGCGTGCTCATGTGCCGGCTCAAGAATTGAGTATGATTCCAATTACTTGGCCGTTTGCAACATGGGGACTGGATATGGTTGGACCTTTTAAAAGATCCAAGGATAAGAAAACCCACCTTTTGGTGGCAGTTGACAAGTTTACCAAGTGGGTTGAAGTGGAGCCTGTCAGCAAGTGTGGTGCAGCTACAGCGGTGCAGTTCATTAAAAAGGTGATTTTCCGGTTTGGCTTTCCACACAGTATCATTACTGACAATGGTACCAATTTATCCAAGGGTGCTATGAAGGAATTCTATGAATGTGAGCACATCAGACTTGACGTATCATCAGTGGCTCACCCCCAGTCCAATGGGCAGGCAGAACGAGCTAATCAAGAGATCTTGCGAGGCATCAAACCCCGGCTTATGGTTCCATTGCAAAGAACACCGGGATGTTGGGTTGAAGAGCTACCATCTGTACTATGGAGTATCAACACTACGCCCAACCGATCTACAGGATACACACCGTTTTTTATGGTCTGCGGAGCAGAGGCGGTTCTCCCTAGTGATATCCGGCACGATTCGCCTCGTGTGGCGGCTTATGTTGAAGCGGACAATAAGACAACACGGCAAGATGCTTTGGACCTATTAGATGAGGAGCGTGACATAGCGGCTACCCGCTCGGCGATTTATCAACAAGATCTTCGTCGCTATCACAGTCGCCGGGTCAGAACCAGAACTTTTCAAGAAGGAGATTTGGTGCTTCGGCTCATCCAAGATCAGACGGATATGCATAAGTTATCCCCACCTTGGGAGGGACCTTTCGTGGTCAGCAAGAATCTGCACAACGGGTCGTACTATCTGATTGATATTCGAGAGCATAAAGACTCACGCACATCAGAGGAGGAGAGCAACAGGCCATGGAATATAACTCATCTTCGGCCTTACTACACTTGAGCCATCGGCTCTATCTATGTACATATTATGGCAGTGTATATATTATCATTGATATAATAAAACCGGAGCCTCAGCTGAAGCGGGGTCTCTGTCCTTTCATATCATGTGTGGTTACATGGAGTGGTTCTGTTTTAAAGCGGCCTCCGGTTTACCCCTTGAAATTTGCTTTTCAAAAAAGCTTTGTGATATCACTTGGGGCCTTGGTCGTGTCCGAACCAATGCGACACCTTTTGATAGGCGAAAGCCACCAGATCACTTGGGGACATGGTCAAGTCTGAACCAGCACGCCTCTTGATCGGCCTAAGGCCACAAAATCACTTGGGGGCTTGGTCGAACCCGAACCATTGCCACGCCTTTTGATCGGCATAAATGTCATGGTTTCATTTGGGGACCTGGCTGACTTGAACCATTGTCACTCCTATTGGGGGCTTGGTCCTGTCCAACCATGGTAACACCATCTGATCAGCTCAGTAAAGCATGTTTTTGCAAACGGTTTTTATCATTGCCTTTGCTGCCATATTTCTTTTATGACTATTCTTCAATTTTTGTTGTGTTTCCTTTAAACCAACAATACTTTTTTACCGGTTCAGCTGACGGAAATCAGTTCATTTGTATTCCGGAGAAATATGCCCGGTTTAACTTTCCTGTTAACATCATGAAGTAGCAGGGGGGCTCATAATGATCCAGCACGGTTTACATGGGAGTTGTTTTCTCCCCTTTAATGGTAACGGTTTATAAATACTCCGTTTCAAGCCTGGCTAAGCCAACTTCATGCCCAGCGATGGCAGGTATTTTGTATCGCATATTTTGATTATATGTTTTAAATACATTGATATATATATATCAAGGTTATAAATCGGTTGGCGGTATAACTGCCACCGCAGTTCAAGATTTTCTGATTGCAGGAAATATAAATTGAGGATTTCAAGCAAAAGCATCAGTACTTATGCACGAAAGGCATATTCAAGGCAGAAGTATTGACTATCCTATTACAAGGCAACGCGGTGCCCAAATAAGATCATTGTCGTTTCGGCGGATCATAATAAAGCAGCTATTTAAACCGGCTTCCGGTTCAAGCCTGTTCATCAAACTGGTCCGCAGTTGTGGGTCGTCCCACGCCGCTTCAGCTTCCTCATCTCTATCCATTGGCTGGAAATCAACAGAGGTCCAGTCGATTCCCATTAAAGCTTGAAAGACAGCCTCTTCATGGATCAGAGAAGACGGTTCAATATCAGGAGCGTAAGTATGCTTACGGATTGGAGGAATCAGATTCTCTGCTTCAGGAGTTGGTGCAGGCACTCATTTGTTCTGATCATTGTACTGAGCTTGATAATGCGACAAATCGGCCTCTTCAGCCAATTGACAAGCTAGAGGGCGTACTGCACGGTTTATCGCCCTCAAATCATCCTCATTGAATTCTGAGCCATCTTCCTTCAAGCTGGGATAGCCTTGAGCTGCTTCAACAGGATCGAAATCTGGCACCCATGCTTTTGCCCGGATTAAGGCGTTAATGGCTCCGGTTGGAGCAGCAGATTTTTTTCAGTTCTTCAATCCGAGCAGGAAGCATTGACAACCTATTTAGAGTATCTTGGATTAAAGTGGGTGCCGGATTGTTATGAGATGCAGTGGTGATGATCCGCTGCGCTCCGGTATACAACTGTTCAATTAAAGTGTAGGCAGCCTTCAACTTCTTCCGAACATCTGACCCTAAGTGACCAATGCGTGTACCTGCAACAATACAGGAAAGATCACAAACCGGATCTATTATAAGCAGGCCAGAGTTTTCCAGAAAACCAAAAGGAGCTTACCAGAGATAGCAACGGTCATGGAATGTACTTGCCGCTTTACGGCGGTCAGCTCATCTACCACCGGTCTAAGGGCAGCTTCAGCGTTTTCAGCTCTTTTTGTTAAATCGGCCTTCTCAGTGGCACAATCAGTCCGCTCCTTCTTGAAGCCCTCCTTCAGCTGTTCTGTGATGCTCAAAGCGCTGGTTATTTATTCCCTTGCCTTGTCGGTTTCAGCTTGTTGGGTTTTCAATGCTTCCTGCAGATCAGTAATCCGGTCCTCTTTGATCCTCACTTCAGCCTGCATAAAGACAGTGCTTGGCTTTCAACAAACGGTACAAGAATTTGAAGTACCAACCACATAACAAGTTATACGCTTGATACTTGGGGGCTAATGCACCTTCAATTTTCATCTATTACTAAGTCACAAAGTCTGAAGCTCAATACAGGTATTCAACTTGGCACTTGGGGGCTAATGGCTATTTGCTCAGTTATGTTCTGATGTTAGAATATTTATTGGAGTCCCGGTTTAATTATACTAAGTTGAACCGGCCCTTGGGGGCTACATTGATGGATTTCACAGTATTGAGGATTATATTCAAGTCCCGGCTTGAAGAAGGTTAGAAACCGACCCTTGGGGGCTGGGAGGATTAATACACTGACAGTAATTAAAGAAAGAAGAAGCACAAGGAAGTTACCTCAAATTTATCTCTCATCATCTTTACCATGCCAGCTTCACAGTCACGACTAGTATATAGTCGGTTCAAGTAACCAGAATGAAGATCTCGGGCACTCAGAGCAGCATATGTTTCCAGATCAACATCCCATTTGCCTTCGTTCATGGCAGAAAAATCTTCTTTCACAGTATTCTTGGCCAAAGCGACAGGATTCCCTGGTTCAAAGCGACCTACGCCGGTAATTACAACATCATCATCCTTGGCCCCGCTTGTTTGTGTTGGCGCGGTCGGTTTATCGGCAGGCTTTGAAGGACTGCGGGATCTATCAATCCGGACGGAGCTGGCAGGCTGGTCAACAGGGACTGAGGTATCGATAGGCCTTTTATCAGTAATGGCATCATCTTGCAAAGGAGGATCATTGGGAATATCCTCAGGAACGAACGCTTCAAGATTTGGTGTTTTATCCTGTTCAGGGGCAGTGTCTTCCTCGGCCGCTTTATTCAGGCGGGCTTTCTTGCTTGGTTTAGGTTTAGCCCTGAAAGAGAAACAAAGAGTCAAGGAACAACATAAGTTATAACGTGGTATACTAGAAGCATATGTTCAGTCTAGCTTACCCAAGAACCGTTTTCAGTGGTGGCAGCTGAGTGGCCGACAATTCACCAGAGGAAGAATGGGAAGTAACCTGATAATCGGAGTCGGACGGATTAAGAGGTTGACGGATGAAACCTGCTTTAGGACATAAATTAATAAAAAGGTCGGAGACCTCGGAGCGGCTTTTTCGAACCGGACTGTTTGGTAAACCGGCGGAGGTAACTACCTGGCCGCTGTGCCGGGTTGTGCGGAGAGCTTCATGTTGCTGAGTCTTCATAAGAAATTTGGGATCCAAGTAAGCAAGAGGATGAGAAAATTTAACTTTCCGGTTTGCCTGGCGAAATTTTGGCAAAGGCAAAGGATCTGAATCGGAAGAGAGAATAGTTACCTCAGCGACATCAGCATTACTGGCTTCAGCGTCGTCCTGACAAGTATCATCATCAATAAGGCGTGTAAAAAGTAAGCCTAGTGAATCAAGTTCTAGCTCAAGGTCCGAGTTACCCACATCATCATCAACAGCCGGATCAGATGAAGCAGTGGTTTTCCTCTTTTTAGCAGGCTTCTTGACAACCTTGGTCTTGAGCCGGGTTGACCGTTCTGTTTTCTCCGGTTAGTCTTGTAGAAGCTTCTTGCTCCAAAACGGATTATCACCCTGGTTAAGCAGCAATTGATGTCAGACAGAGATAGCAATAACAGGTTCAGTAAAAAGTACAATCAAAATCTTACAGCTGGGGGTTTGTTGGTAGCACAGAAAGGGAGCAGGCCGGTTTGAGCGCAGAGGTGCTCCGGTTCGTTCAGCATTTTCTTCACAGCTTCTGTGACTTCATCATCGGAGAGCTAGATGTTGGTGTGTCGGAGTGGGTCATCAACATTACCAGTATACTCGCACATTAAACCGGAGCGCCGGCTGAGAGGCAGTACACTCCATGATATCCAACAGCGTGCGAGATCTACTCCTGTTAAACCGTTGGCCATGAAGGCTCGGAGCTTGGATAATTGCGGAGCGTATTTACTCCTCTCCTTGGCACTTAACCTTTGTGGGAAGGGGTGTGTATTGCTGAGCCGCTCCGGACGAAAGCCAGGCAAAGGATTTTCATCATCAGGGGAAGTATCTTTGCCGTAAAACCATGTTGCATTCCACTCCTTGGGGTGGCTGTGCAGTCTGGCATGGGGATAAGTGATTTCTTTCCTTTTCTGAATTGCCACACCGCCCAATTCGGTATTGGGACCATCAGTGAATTCTGTGCGGCGGTTTAAGTGGAAGCAGTCTCTGAACAATTCAACTGTGGGTTTCTCTTGAAGGTATACCTCACAGAGTACTTGGAAGTGACATAAGTTGGTAACAGAATTGGGGCCAGTATCTTGCGGGCGGAGTTGAAAATTGGCTAACACATCCCGGTAAAATTTAGAGCCGGGCGGTTTAAAGCCCCGGGCTAAGTGATCCGCAAAGATCACAACCTCTCCCTCTTGAGGGGTGGGAGGACATTCATCACCAGGAACCCTCCAGTGGATAGTCTCTTTGCTGTCTAAAGCGCCGATCGAAACTAAATCATCCAGCTGAGTTTCTGTGATGTGAGAAGGAACCCAGTTGCATTCATATACTTGTTTGGCCATGATGAGATCTACAAGAAATAGGTGATTCTGGTTCAAGAACATGTTGGATAAAAGAAGGTGCTGGTATGGACAATGCTAAATCGGAGGCAGTATATTCAAACCGGATTTTTATGAAGTGGCATCATATGGCTAAAGAGTTCTGGCGGTTCAACAAGGGGACTAATGGTATATACCGGTTTATTAAATTTTTCTATATTAAGTTAAACCGCCTGATCTAAACATTGAAAGCAATTGAGGTTGCGGATGGCTAAGTATGCAGAAACAGGTTTCACAAGGTCTTATTGCAGCAATGGATCTAAAGCAAGTTCAGAAAAACAGAAAATATTCAAAAGGTTAAAGCAGAACGGAAGTGAATCAATGGGCAGATATGTAGATGAGATCTATGGACTTGAGCGTGAAACTATAGGTGGATGCTAAAAGGCTACTGCTAATCAGAGCAGGGTTTCACAGATCTATCCAGGAGTCTGGGTACGAGCATGAACAAGTGAGGAACACGGCAAGAACACGAAACCCTAGAATAGATCTATGTTAAGAAGAACAGAAGGCTTACCAGAGTCGAGGAAGATGCGGAAGGCTACCGCGGTGCTCTGGTACGTTCAGGTTGATGCAGCGGCCCAAGACGGTGCAGAGGTCAACGGCGGCGGCGGAGCTCTGAGGCTGGCGACGTGAGGAAGACGAAGAGAAAGAGACAAAGGGGAGAAAAGGAAATGACCCTTCGGTCCTATTTATAAGGCAGGGGACATGTGTCAGGCACGCGAATCCAGGAGCCACAAGATTCGGAAGTGGAGCAGCTGCCTTGGGCATCGCAGATCTATTAATAAAGAAGGCGTCATAAATGTTAACTTCATGATGACGTCATGCCGGTTTACAGCAATCAGAGATGATGACAACATGGCGGTTTACCAATTACCAGAAGATGTTGAAGACAAAGATTTTTGCGAAGGATTGACATGAACCAGTTCAAATCAATCTGGGGCCTAATGTTGGGGATATTACCACTGGGCGTGAACCGGCCTACCTGGGCCAGGTTAGCTTCATTAGTAGTTTAAAGGTGATTAAGCAGATGAAGGCCCAAGGCCTGTAGTCGATTTAGAACCTGTTGCCGTAAACTGGCTTGATATGTAAACTTGCATTGTAAGTTAGGAATAGAGAGAGACCAACCGGGATACGACTATGAACCGGTGTGGGACTCTGTGAACCGACGGGCGTCACCTGTTTATATAAGGGGACGACCCGGCGGCGGTTCAAAGACGGACAACGACAACTCGAGCCTAGGCGAAGATTGTTTGCTCCCTAGCCATCGAAACCACATCAATTCCATCACAACTAGATGTAGGCTTTTACCTTCATCGAAGGGACCGAACTAGTATAAATCCTTGTGTCTTTGTGTTCGCTTTAACCCCTTCAAGTTAACCCGTAGCGATGGCTCCACGACTAAGTCCTTTCACAAGGACATCTGCCGTGACAAACCACGACAATCGGTATGTTACTTGCCCGAGATTCGATCGTCGGTATCCAATACCTAGTTCAATATCGTTACCGGCAAGTATCTTTACTCGTTCCATAATACATCATCCTGTAACTAACTCATTAGTTACAATGCTTGCAAGGCTTAAGTGATGTGTATTACCGAGAGGGCCCAGAGATACCTCTCCGACAATCGGAGTGACAAATCTTAATCTCGAAATACGCCAACTCAACATGTACCTTTGGAGACACCTGTAGAGCTCCTTTATAATCACCCAGTTACGTTGTGATGTTTGGTAGCACACAAAGTGTTCCTCGATAAACGGGAGTTGCATAATCTCATAGTCATAGGAACATGTATAAGTCATGAAGAAAGCAATAGCAACATACTAAACGATCAAGTGCTAAGCTAACGGAATGGGTCAAGTCAATCACATCATTCTCCTAATGATGTGATCCCGTTAATCAAATGACACCTCATGTCTATGGTTAGGAAACTTAACCATCTTTGATTAATGAGCTAGTCAAGTAGAGGCATACTAGTGACACTATGTTTGTCTATGTATTCACACATGTATTATGTTTCCGGTTAATACAATTCTAGCATGAACAATAAGCATTTATCATGATATAAGGAAATAAATAATAACTTTATTATTGCCTCTAGGGCATATTTCCTTCAGTCTCCCACTTGCACTAGAGTCAATAATCTAGTTCACATCGCCATGTGATTTAACACCAATATTCACATCTGTATGTGATTAATACCCATAGTTCACATCGTCATGTGATCAATACCCCAAGGGTTTACTAGACTCAATAATCTAGTTCACATCGCTATGTGATTAACACCCAAAGAGTACTAAGGTATGATCATGTTTTGCTCGTGAGAGAAGTTTAGTCAACGGGTTTGTCACATTCAGAGCCGTATGTATTTTGCAAATATTCTATGTCTATAATGCTCTGCACGGAGCTACTCTAGCTAATTGCTCCCACTTTCAATATGTATCCAGATTAAGACTTAGAGTCATCTGGATCAGTGCCAAAACTTGTATCGATGTAACCTTTTACGACGATCCTTCTGTCACCTCCATAATTGAGAAACATATCCTTATTCTACTAAGGATAATGTTTGACCGCTGTCCAGTGATCTACTCCTAGATCACTATTGTACTCCCTTGCCAAACTCAGTTGTAGGGTATGCAATAGATCTGGTACACCGCATGGCATACTTTATAGAACCTATGGCCAAGGCATAGGGAATGACTTTCATTCTCTTTCTATCTTCTGCCGTGGTCTGGCTTTGAGTCTTACTCAATTTCACACCTTGTAACACAGGCAAGAACTCTTTCTTTGACTGTTCCATTTTGAACTACTTCAAAATCTTGTCAAGGTATGTATTCATTGAAAAACTTATCAAGCGTCTTGATCTATCTCTATAGATCTTGATGCTCAATATGTAAGCAGCTTCACCGAGGTATTTCTTTGAAAAACTCCTTTCAAACACTCCTTTATGCTTTGCAGAATAATTCTACATTATTTCTGATCAACAATATGTCATTCACATATACTTATCAGAAATGTTGTAGTGCTCCCACTCACTTTCTTGTAAATACAGGCTTCTCCAAAAGTCTGTACAAAACCAAATGCTTTGATCACACTATCAAAGCGTTTATTCCAACTTCGAGAGGCTGGCACCAGTCCATAAATGGATCGCTGGAGCTTGCACACTTTGTTAGCACCCTTTGGATCGACAAAACCTTCTGGCTGCATCATATACAACTCTTCTTCCAAAAACCCGTTCAGGAATGCAGTTTTGACATCCATCTGCCATATTTCATAATCATAAAATGCGGCAATTGCTAACATGATTCGGACAGACTTTTAAGCATCGATACGAATGAGAAAAATCTCATTGTATTCAACACCTTGAACTTGTCGAAAAACTTTTTGTCGACAATTCGAGCTCTGTAAATAGTAACACTACTATCAACGTCTGTCTTCTTCTTGAAGATCCATTTATTTTCTATGGATTGCCGATTATCGGGCAAGTCCACCAAAGTCCACACTTTGTTCTCATACATGGATCCTATCTCAGATTTCATGGCCTCCAGCCATTTCACGGAATCTGGGCTCATCATCGCTTCCTCATAGTTCGTAGGTTCATCATGGTCTAGTAACATGACTTCCAGAACAGGATTACCGTACCACTCTGGTGCGGACCGTACTCTGGAAGACCTTCGAGGTTCTGTAATAACTTGATCTGAAGTTTCATGATCATCATCATTAGCTTCCTCACTAATTGGTGTAGGAATCACTGGAACTGATTTCAGCGATGAACTATTTTCCAATTGAGGAGAAGGTACAATTACCTTATCAAGTTCTACTTTCCTTCCACTCACTTCTTTCGAGAGAAACTCCTTCTCTAGAAAGGATCCATTCTTAGCAACGAATGTTTTGCCTTCAGATCTGTGATAGAAGGAGTACCCAACAGTTTCCTTTGGGTATTCTATGAAGACGCACTTCTCCGATTTGGGTTTGAGCTTATTAGGTTGAAAACCTTTTTCATATAAGCATCGCAACTCCAAACTTTAAGAAATGACAGCTTAGGTTCACTGCTAAACCATAGTTCATACGGTGTCGTCTCAACGGATTTAGATGGTGCCCTATTAAACGTGAATGCAGCTATCTCTAATGCATAACCCCAAAATGATAGTGGTAAACTGATAAGATACATCATAGATCGTACCATATCTAGTAAAGTACGATTACGATGTTCGGACACACCATTACATTGTGGTGTTCCAGGTGGCGTGAGCTGTGAAACTATTCCACATTGTTTTATATGAAGGCCAAACTCATAACTCAAATATTCTCCTCCACAATCAGATCGTAGAAACTTTATTTTCTTGTTATGATGATTCTCCACTTTACTCTGAAATTCTTTGAACTTTTCAACTATTTCAGACTTTATGTTTCATTAAGTAGATATACGCATATCTGCTCAAATCATCTGTGAAGGTTAGAAAATAACGATACTTGCCACGAGCCTTCATACTCATTGGTCTGCATACATCAGTATGTATTATTTCCAACAAGTCAGTAGCTCGTTCCATTGTTCCGAAGAATGGAGTTTTAGTCATCTTGCCCAAAAGGCACGGTTCGCAAGTATCAAATGATTCATAACCAAGTGATTCCGAAAATCCATCTTTATGGAGTTTCTTCATGCGCTTTACACCGATATGACCCAAACGGCAGTGCCACAAATAAGTTGCACTATCACTATTAACTTTGCATCTTTTGGCATCAATATTATGAATATGTGTATCACTACGATCGAGATCCAACAAACTATTTTCATTGGGTGTATGACCATTGAAGGTTTTATTCATGTAAACAGAACAACAATTATTCTCTGATTTTAAATGAATAACCGTATTGCAATAAACATGATCAAATCATATTCATGCTCAACGCAAACGCCAAATAACATTTATTTAGGTTTAACACTAATCCCAAAAGTATAAGGAGTGTGCGATGATGATCATATCAATCTTGGAACTACTTCCAACACTCATCGTCACTTCCCCTTCAACTAGTCTCTATTTATTCTGTAACTCCTGTTTCGAGTTACTAATCTTAGCAACCGAACAAGTATCAAATACTCAGGGGCTACTATAAACACTAGTAAGGCACACATCAAACACCTGTATATCAAATATACCCTTGTTCACTTTGCCATCCTTCTTATCCACCAAATATTTAGGGCATTTCCGCTTCCAGTGACCATTTCCTTTGCAGTGTAAGCACTCAGTCTCAGGCTTTGGTCCAGCTTTGGTCTTCTTCACGGGAGTGAAAACTTGTTTGCCATTCTACTTGAAGTTTCCCTTTCTTTCCCTTTGCCCTTTTCTTGAAACTAGTTGTCTTGTCAATCATCAACACTTGATGCTCTTTCTTGATTTCTACCTTCGTTGATTTCAACATCACGAAGAGCTCGGGAATCGTTTTCGTCATGCTTTGCATACTATAGTTCATCACGAAGTTCTACTAACTTGGTGATGGTGACTAGAGAACTCTGTCAATCACTATCTTATCTGGAAGATTAACTCCCACTTGATTCAAGCGATTGTAGTACCCAGACAATTTGAGCACTTGCTCACTAGTTGAGCGATTCTCCTCCATCTTTTAGCTATAGAACTTGTTGGAGACTTCATATCTCTCAACTCGGGTATTTGCTTGAAATATTAACTTCAATTCCTGGAACATCTCATATGGTCCATGACATTCAAAACGTCTTTGAAGTCCCGATTCTAAGCCGTTAAGCATGGTGCACTAAACTATCAAGTAGTCATCATATTGAGCTAGCCAAACGTTCATAACGTCTGCATCTGCTCCTGCAATAGGTTTGTCACCTAACGGTGCATCAAGGACATAATTCTTCTGTGCAGCAATGAGGATAAACCTCAGATCACGGATCCAATCCGCATCATTGCTACTAACATTTTTCAACACAGTTTTCTCTAGGAACATATCAAAATAAACATATGAAAGCAACAACGCGAGCTATTGATCAACATAATTTGCAAAATACTACCAGGACTAAGTTCATGATAAATTTAAGTTCAATTAATCATATTACTTAAGAACTCCCACTTAGACAGACATCTCTCTAGTCATCTAAGTGATCACGTGATCCAAATCAACTAAACCATAATCGATCATCACGTGAGATGGAGTAGTTTTCAATGGTGAACATCACTATGTTGATCATATCTACTATATGATTCACGCTCGACCTTTCGGTCTCCGTGTTCCGAGGCTATATCTGCATATGCTAGGCTCGTCAAGTTTAACCTGAGTATTCCGCGTGTGCAAAACTGGCTTGCACCCGTTGTAGATGGACGTAGAGCTTATCACACCCGATCATCACGTGGTGCCTGGGCACGACGAACTTTGGCAATGGTGCATACTCAGGGAGAACACTTCTTGATAATTAGTGAGAGATCATCTTAAAATGCTACCGTCAATCAAAGCAAGATAAGATGCATAAAGGATAAACATCACATGCAATCAATATAAGTGATATGATATGGCCATCATCATGTTGTGCTTGTGATCTCCATCGAAGCACCGTCATGATCACCATCGTCACCGGCGCGACACCTTGATCTCCATCGTAGCATCGTTGTCGTCTCGCCAACTATTGCTTCTACGACTATCGCTACCGCTTAGTGATAAAGTAAAGCATTACAGGGCGATTGCATTGCATACAATAAAGCGACAACCATATGGCTCCTGCCAGTTGCCGATAACTCGGTTACAAAACATGATCATCTCATACAATAAAATATAGCATCACGTCTTGACCATATCACCTCACAACATGCCCTGCAAAAACAAGTTAGACGTCCTCTACTTTGTTGTTGCAAGTTTTACGTGGATGCTACGGGCTGAGCAAGAACCGTTCTTACCTACGCATCAAAACCACAACGATAGTTTGTTAAGTTGGTGCTGTTAACCTTCGCAAGGACCGGGCATAGCCACACTCAGTTCAACTAAAGTTGGAGAAACTGACACCCGCCAGTCACCTGTGTGCAAAGCACGTCGGTAGAACCAGTCTCGCGTAAGCGTACGCGTAATGTCGGTCCGGGCTGCTTCATCCAACAATACCGCCGAACCAAAGTATGACATGCTGGTAAGTAGTATGACTTATATCTCCCACAACTCACTTGTGTTCTACTCGTGCATATAACATCAACGCATAAAACCTAGGCTCGGATGCCACTGTTGGGGAACGTAGTAATTTCAAAAAAATTCCTATGCACACGCAAGATCATGGTGATGCATAGCAATGAGAGGGGAGAGTGTGTCCACGTACCCTCGCAGACCGAAAGCGGAAGCGTTGTGACAACGCGGTTGATGTAGTCGTACATCTTCACGATCCGACCGATCCAAGCACCGAACGTACGGCACCTCCGTGTTCTGCACACGTTCAGCTCGATGACGTTCCCCGGACTCCGATCCAGCAGGGTGTCGGGGATGAGTTCCGTCAGCACGACGGTGTGGTGACGATGATGGTGTTCTACCGGCGCATGGCTTCGCCTAAACTCCGCGATGATATGACCGAGGTGGAATATGGTGGAGGGGGCACCGCACATGGCTAAGGAGCGATCCGTAGATCAACTTGTGTGTCTATGGGGTGCTCCCTACCCCCATATATAAAGGAGTGGAGGAGGGGGAGGGCCGGCCCTCTCTATGGCGCGCCCTAGGGGAGTCCTACTCCCACCGGGAGTAGGATTCCCCCTTTCCTAGTAGAACTAGGAGCCCTTCCATGTAGTAGGAGTAGGAGAGAAGGAAAGGGAAGAGAGAAGGGAAGGAAGGAGGGGGTGAAGCCCCTCCCCCTAGTCCAATTCGGACTAGGCCTTGGGGGGGCGCGCAGCCTGCCCTAGGCAGCCCCTCTCTCTTTCCCGTATGGCCCAATAAGGCCCAATACTTCTCCCGACGAATTCCCGTAACTCTCCGGTACTCCGAAAAATACCCAAATCACTCGAAACCTTTCCGAAGTCCGAATATAGTCGTCCAATATATCGATATTTACGTCTCAACCATTTCGAGACTCCTCGTCATGTCCCCGATCTCATCCGGGACTCCGAACTCCTTCAGTACATCAAAACTCATAAACTCATAATAAAACTATCATCGAAACGTTAAGCATGCGGACCCTACGGGTTCGAGAACTATGTAGACATGACCGAGAACTGTTTCCGGTCAATAACCAATAGTGGATCCTGGATGTTCATATTGGTTCCTACATATTCTACGAAGATCTTTATCGGTTAAACCGCATAACAACATACGTTGTTCCCTTTGTCATCGGTATGTTACTTGCCCGAGATTCGATCGTCGGTATCCAATACCTAGTTCAATCTCGTTACCGGCAAGTCTCTTTACTCGTTCCGTAATACATCATCCCGTAACTAACTCATTAGTTACATTGCTTGCAAGGCTTAAGTGATGTGTATTACCGAGAGGGCCCAGAGATACCTCTCCGACAATCGGAGTGACAAATCCTAATCTCGAAATACGCCAACTCAACATGTACCTTTGGAGACACCTGTAGAGCTCCTTTATAATCACCTAGTTACGTTGTGATGTTTGGTAGCACACAAAGTGTTCCTCCGGTAAACGGGAGTTGCATAATCTCATAGTCATAGGAACATGTATAAGTCATGAAGAAAGCAATAGCAACATACTAAACGATCAAGTGCTAAGCTAACGGAATGGGTCAAGTCAATCACATCATTCTCCTAATGATGTGATCCCGTTAATCAAATGACACCTCATGTCTATGGTTAGGAAACTTAACCATCTTTGATTAATGAGCTAGTCAAGTAGAGGCATACTAGTGACACTATGTTTGTCTATGTATTCACACATGTATTATGTTTCCGGTTAATACAATTCTAGCATGAACAATAAACATTTATCATGATATAAGGAAATAAATAATAACTTTATTATTGCCTCTAGGGCATATTTCCTTCAGTCTCCCACTTGCACTAGAGTCAATAATCTAGTTCACATCGCCATGTGATTTAACACCAATATTCACATCTGTATGTGATTAATACCCATAGTTCACATCGTCATGTGATCAATACCCCAAGGGTTTACTAGACTCAATAATCTAGTTCACATCGCTATGTGATTAACACCCAAAGAGTACTAAGGTATGATCATGTTTTGCTCGTGAGAGAAGTTTAGTCAACGGGTTTGTCACATTCAGAGCCGTATGTATTTTGCAAATATTCTATGTCTATAATGCTCTGCACGGAGATACTCTAGCTAATTGCTCCCACTTTCAATATGTATCCAGACTAAGACTTAGAGTCATCTGGATCAGTGCCAAAACTTGTCAAGATTCACGAGCTAGTCAAGTAGAGGCATACTAGTGACACTATGTTTGTCTATGTATTCACACATGTATTATGTTTCCGGTTAATACAATTCTAGAATGAATAATAAAAATTTATCATGATATAAGGAAATAAATAATAACTTTATTATTGCCTCTAGGGCATATTTCCTTCACAGATACCTCCCACTCAAGCTTAAAGGACCAGCGCGACATTGGCTTAACAGCTTGCCAGCAGAGTCAATCAGTTGTTGGGAAGACCTGGAAGCCGCATTCCTCGACAACTTCCAGGGCACTTATGTGCGACCACCAGACGCCGATGACCTAAGCCACATAATTCAGCAGCCAGAAGAATCGGCCAGACAATTTTGGACACGGTTCCTAACCAAAAAAAATCAAATCATCGACTGTTCGTATGCAGAGGCCCTTGCAGCCTTCAAACACAACATCCGCGACGAGTGGCTTGCCCGGCACCTAGGACAGGAAAAGCCGAAATCCATGGCAGCCCTCACAACACTCATGACCCGCTTCTGCGCGGGAGAGGATAGCTGGCTAGCTCGTAGCAACAACATGACCAAGAGCCCTGGTAATTCGGATACCAAGGACACCAACGCCAGGTCGCGCCGCAACAAGCACAAGCGCCGCATTAATGGCGACAATGCTGAGGATACGACAGTCAATGCCGGATTCAGAGGCTCTAAACCTGGTCAGCGGAAAAAGCCATTCAAAAGAAATACTCCGGGCCCGTCCAATTTGGACCGAATACTCGATCGCTTGTGCCAGATATGCGGCACCCCCGAAAAGCCAGCCAATCACACCAACAGGGATTGTTGGGTGTTCAAGCAGGCAGGCAAGTTAACTGCCGAAAACAATGACAAGGGGCTGCATAGCGATGATGAGGAGGAGACCCAGCCGCCGAACAATAGAGGATAGAAGGGTTTCCCCCCACAAGTGCGGACGGTGAACATGATAAAGGCAACCCACATACCCAAAAGGGAGCGAAAGCGTGCACTCAGGGACATATATGCGATGGAGCCAGTCGCCCCAAAGTTTAATCCGTGGTCCTCCTACCCGATCACTTTTGATCGAAGGGACCACCCCACTAGCATCCGCCATGGCGGATTCGCCGCATTGGTTCTAGACCCAATCGTCGACGGATTTCACCTCACTAGAGTCCTGATGGACGGCGGCAGCAGCCTGAACCTACTTTATCGAGATACAGTGCGCCAGATGGGCATAGACCCCTCAAGGATTAAACCCACAAAGACGACCTTTAAAGGCGTCATACCAGGTGTAGAGGCCAACTGTACAGGTTCAGTTACACTTGAAGTGGTCTTCGGATCCCCGATAACTTCTGAAG
The DNA here is from genome assembly GCF_018294505.1 of Triticum aestivum. Classification (NCBI taxonomy): domain Eukaryota; kingdom Viridiplantae; phylum Streptophyta; class Magnoliopsida; order Poales; family Poaceae; genus Triticum; species Triticum aestivum. The sequence goes on from NC_057810.1 coordinate 359,551,219, forward strand.
CGAGGAGTTAATCTTCGACATAGTCCCGTTCCGCAGCGGCTATCATGCACTGCTCGGACGAACCGCATTTGCAAAGTTCAATACGGTGCCGCACTACACATACCTCAAGCTCAAGATGCCAGGACCTCGAGGAGTCATTACGGTCAACGGAAACACCGAATGCTCTCTCCGAACGGAGGAGCATACAGCGGCTCTCGCGGCGGAAGTACAAAGCAGCCACTTAAGGCAATTCTCGAGTCCGGCTGTTCAGCGGCCGGACATCGTCAAGCGCGCCCAGAGTAACCTACAATAAGACCGCCTGGCACGTTCCGAACACGCGTAGCAATGCGACCCCAACCCCAGCCCTCGCATAATCGCGAAACCAGTACCACGCATACATAACTACGCTTTGGAGATACCATGGGCATAGGGGTAGGGGCACGACCACGGCATGGCAGGAGAGCGGCTCGACCGCACCAGGGGCTCCCAATTGGTTCATTCCTTTTTCTTCTTATTCTCAGGACTCTGTTTTCCAAAAGCCCTGCCCGGCAGTAGAACCGCCGAACTCACGATGCAACAGCCAGGGAAGCAGAAAAGCTACGTCGAGTGTCCAGGTGGTCTCTATTACGAGCAATATACCTGTTTCGCATACAATCCCGCAGCCTACCCCTGGAGGGGGACATGTTAAATAGTCCCATCCCTTGCTTATCGCACTATTTGCATCATTCTCCTTTCATTGCAGTATTTTTTGAATAAACAATGCATCGCTTTTTGCCTATTATTGCATTCCTTTTTTTATCTATATATGTTCACTTATGACATGTTGCGTCCGTACGCTTTGGTACGACCAAATACACCAGGGGCTTAAGTTCCCCAAAATATGGTGTGATAAGTCCGAACACTTTCACAAGTGCGGCACCCTGAACTTATAGCATTATATGCATCGGCTCTGAATCATGTCTTGGGTCAATAGTTGGGTTTGCCCAGCTCCCATGTTTTGGTACCTTACCTTCCGTTATATCGGCTAAGGTAGCGCTGGGAGAACCACTGCGATTGTGCCCCAGTTGAGCTGGGTTGAGCACCTCAGTGGAGAAAGCTAAAACTGACCGTCATGATAGGGCGAGAGCCGGTCGCTGTTCGAGAGGTTTTTTCGAGTCCCTAAAGACTTATGCCGCTTAGAGCGAGGAGTCGGCTTTGTCCGGCCCAGGCGTGGATAGCGCCCCGAATTCGATCTTCCGAACACTAGGGGCTTTGCCGAAATTTAAAATTATAGAATTCTATGGCTAAGTGGGAGTGTTCAAGCATTATAAGTCCGGTTGCCTCGTTCGTTGTGTTGAGCACCTCCCTCGAAGGACCCAAAAATGGGAACAAGAGCGCCCAAGTTTATCCCGAACACCCCAGCACTCGTGGCATGGGGGCTGAAGCCAACGACTCGACATCACTCAAATTTGATAAACGGCCGCACAGAAGGTAATATTTTAAATTAACAAGCGTTGCTTAGCGCATATGAACAAAGTTTTCAACACACAGGATAACATATGCGAGTTTACTCAAAAATTACATCTTTGGAGCATTCACCCGCTATAAGGCGGGCACCCTTCGGGACGTTCTCATAATACATCTTGGGCTTGCGATACTCCCTGCCCGGCGGTGGAGCGTCCGTCACAAGCTTCTCAGCGTCTATCTTGCCCCAGTGCACTCTAGCACGGGCAAGGGCCCTACAGGCACCTTCGATGCAGACGGAGCGCTTGACGACTTCAATCCATGGACAGACGTCCACTAGCCGCCGCACCAGCCCGAAGTAGCTCCCAGGCATGGCCTCCTTCGGCCACAACCGAGCTATGAGGCCCTTCATGGCCTGTTCGGCCACCTTATGGAGCTCGACCAGCTGCTTCAGCTGGTCGCTCAAGGGCACCGGGTGTCCGGCCTCAGCATACTGAGACCAGAATACCTTCCTCGTTGAGCTCCCCTCCTCGGCCCGGTAGAATGCGGCAGCGTCAAACACACTGCGGGACAGATCTGCGAATGCTCCTGGAGAGCTCCGGATTCGGGTCAGTAACAAGTAATTCACTTTCACGTGCTTGCTTTGAATGAAGAATGCCTTACCCGCCGCTATCTTCTTTATTGCCTCAATTTCCTGGAGGGCTTTTTGGGCTTCGGCCTTAGCGGCTTTGGCACTCTCAAGAGCTGAGGCGAGCTCAGACTCTCGCATCTTCGAGTCACGCTCCAACCTCTCGTGTTTTTCCACGAGAGCCTGGAGCTCTTGCCGCACCTCCGCCACCCGCGCCTCCTGCTTCTCTCGCTCGGTGTGCTCCACGGCCGCATTGCTTTCGGCCTTGGACACCGCCTCTTTCAGGGTCGCCACCTCGTTCATGGCCCCTACAACACTCACGTTATTCCTGTCATTTTTTGCAACCAAATCCTTTCCATAAGGTATTACTTTAATAAGGTATCACTTACCTTCCTTATCCTCGAGCTACTTCTTGGCAAGGCCGAGCTCGTTCTCGGACCGCTCGAGGTCTTGCTTCAATGCACCGACCTCCACAATCAGTGCGGCAGAGGTCAGCAGCGCAGCCTGTATTCCCATATTGACATGCTTATGTTAGACTCTTGCGTATATCTTTTTAGATCCTCGGTTCGGCTTTTCTTTCCGAACACCAAACTGAGCATCAGGGGTTACTGTCTATGCGGTACTATTTTTACATATCTTAATTACATACCTCAAAGCCTGTTAGAAGGCTGGTACAGGCTTCAGTCAGCCCGCTCTTGGCAGACTGAACCTTCTGGATCACCGCACTCATAACAGTGCGGTGCTCCTCGTTGATGGAGGCGCTGTTGAGCGCCTCCAGCAAATTATCTGGCGCCTCAGGTTGGACGGAGGTCACCGGCGTCGCAGTCTCGCCCTTCTTACGAAGGGGCCGCCCGCCGGACTCCAGAACCACTGCTGGTTCCAGTGCGGAGTCCGGCCCAGGGCTGAACTCAGAACCCTTTGGGGGTTGATCCACCCCCCATGCCCAAAGTCCGGGAGGTTGCCCTGCGGCACCTCCGGAACCTTCTCCTCCTAGCTAGGCCCCTTTTGGGACCCCACCTCAGCGTCATCTGCAGCGCGAGGAGAGGAGACGGCCGGACGTGAAGTGCTATCCACGTCCGATGGCGCCAGGGAGCCGCTCGTTGAAGTGTCGAGCCCGTCCTTGGGCGGGCTGCAGGGTTATATTCGGTGTTAAGATTCTATGCAATAAATGAAACACCACGAGTTATTCTGGTACGGACACTTACGAAGTCGCCAGGGCCTTAGTCCTTGGCGGCCACTCCTCCTCATCGTCGTCGGTGTTGGAGTAGTCCGGGGGGAGGGTCCTTCCCTTCTTGGACCCTTCGGGCTCCCCCGTTGGGGAGGCCTTCCTTTTCTTCTCTCCCCCCGCTGGGGGAGAGGCCTCTTCTTCCCCCCCCCCTCGTCTTCGGGGGAGGAGTCCATCTCGGAGTCATCGGACGATGAGTCCGATAACACCTGACGCCGGGAACTCTTTTGGGTTCCCGTGGCCTTCTTCTTGGCCTTCTTCTCCGGCACCACATAAGGCGCCGGCACTAGCAACCCCGTTAATTGGGCGTCCGCTGGGTCCTCTGGCAAGGGAGCCGGACAGTTAACCTGCCCGGACGTCTTTTGCCAGGCCTGTCAAAGGTAAAGGGAGTTTAGATCCCGCATAGAGTCATACTATGGAAACTATGCGTCCCCACCAGCCTGGTAAAACTCGCTTATCTCCCAAGCGCCGTAATCAATGGCGCGGTTGGGTTACCCACGCCCGTATTGATGAGAATCCCGGAATAAGGGGACACGATCTCTGCTTTGACAAGACGTGCCAAGGAAACCGCTTCGCTAAACACGCTGAGGTGGGACAGTAAAAATGATTCGAATAAAGGCTTGGCCGTGGTGTGATGTCATGCCACGAAATACGTCAGCAGATTGAACTGGTGTAAATATTATTCTCTCTACGGTGGTATGTGGAACTCATTTTGCAGAGCCGGACACTATCCTTGTGTTCAAAATCTTCTATGAAGTATTCGGAGGAGGAACCCACCTTGCAATGCCGATGAAAATATGCGCGGCAGACTCGTCATCATTGAAGCCTGGTTCAGGGGCTACTGAGGGAGTCCTGGACTAGGGGGTGTCCGGATAGCCGAACTATCATCTTTGGCCGGACTCCAAGACTATGAAGATACAAGATTGAAGACTCCGTCCCGTGTTCGGATGGGACTTTCCTTGGCATGGAAGGCAGGCTTGGCAATACGGATATGTAGATCTCCTACCACTATAACCGACTCTGTGTAACCCTAGCCCTCTCCCATGTCTATATAAACCAGAGGGTTTTAGTCCGTAGGACGAACAACAATCATACCATAGGCTAGCTTCTAGGGTTTAGCCTCATTGATCTCGTGGTAGATCTACTCTTGTACTACCCATATCATCAATATTAATCAAGCAGGAGTAGGGTTTTACCTCCACCGAGAGGGCCCGAACCTGGGTAAAAACATCGTGCCCCTTGTCTCCTGTTACCATCCACCTAGAAGCACAGTTCAGGACCCCCTACCCAAGATCCGCCGGTTTTGACACCGACAGCGGTCAAGCGAATCTTTAGATATTTGGCTCATACCCCAAACTTTGGCTTATGGTACCCAAGAGGGGCAAACTTCAAGCTTGAAGGATTTATGGATTCCGATTGGGTGGGAGACAAAGTGGATAGGAAGTCCACTTCCGGAGGGTGCCAGTTTCTTGGGTGCTCTTTGGTGAGTTGGTCTTCCAAGAAGCAAAGTTGTGTGTCTCTCTCGTCCACCGAAGCGGAATATGTGGCGGCCGGTAGTTGTTGTGCACAACTCTTATGGATGAGGCAAACTTTAAAGGAATACGGTATCATTTGTGACAAAGTGCCTCTTTGGTGTGACAACGAAAGTGCCATCAAGATTTCTCTCAATCCGGTGCAACACTTCAAGATGAAGCATATTGAGATTCGGTATCATTTCATCCGGGATCACATTAGGTGAGGGGAGATCGAGCTCAAGTATGTCAACACTCATGATAACCTTGCAGATATTTTCACGAAGCCCTTGGATGAAGCAAGATTTCGCGAGTTAAGGCATGAGCTAAATATCATTGATTCGAGCAATGTGACTTGAACCCTTTCACTCCCACCTCACTCAACTTGTTGTCTAGTTTAGATGTAGGCATGGACATAGGTGGAGTGTTGTTCTCTCAATGAACTCTCCCTCCCCCCATTATGCATAGAACGATCAACTCTTTCACATTAGCCATTTTTTATGGTACTTGTGCTTCAAAGACGAGTTTTGGTCATGGGCCCAAGGATAATTCTTCGCGGTGCCATACCTAGGTGGCTCCGACCACCACCCTCTCTTGAGAGAGGGCAGAGCTCGCTCTGCTTTCGTGTGGTTGTTTTCAAGGAGTGGGTTCTGGACCGTTGTTAGTGTGTGTGTTGCCTTGTTGGTCTTTCCTTTTTCTTAGCCTTGCTTTCTCGTCCCTTTGGTGCTTTAGCTGTTTGTCTAGAGGCCTTTTGGTTGCTGAGAGGTACTACCGCTCCGAGCGGTACTATCGCCCTCCAGCGCGGTACTACCGCTGTGAGGCGTGGGCAGGGGGTTATATCGGGGGCAGGGGGAGTTTTCTTCTCCCCCACACCCATTCGCACGCCCCCTCGCTCTGTTCCTCTCTCTCTAGCAACTGGCGCTGCGGGAGGGCTCCGGCGGATCTCCCTCTCCGGGGCGTTCCTCTCCATTTCCTTCGGTGGAGAGGATCCCCACGTTGTCCTCTTGCCATGGATGCCGGTATTGCACCCGTTCCCTATTTCTTCTTGTCTAGATTTCCAATCTAGCATCTCAGGGGCAATAGCAGTTGCATCTCTAGATTTTTGGCCAAATCTAGGCTTGAGTAGGATGGAGAATGCTTCTAGACAGTTTGGATTGGTGTTTGGTTGGAGTATTTTTGAATTTGGTAGGACGGTAGTGCCGAATTTGACCACGACAGTAGGAAACTGTTGTTTCCCCATCTCGAGCAGTACTACCGCTCTCTCCAGAGCGGTACTACCACTTGGAGCGGTACTACCGCTCTCTGTGGAGCGGTACTACCGCTCGCAGGTTGCGGTACTACCACCCTCTGCCAGTTTCCACCATGCTCTTACCTCTCAGTGATCTTTTTGCTCGTGTCTTGTGGCTTATGCTCGTTCTTTCTGGTTGTTTGCGTGTTCTTGTGTGTGGTTCCAGGTGATGAGCTTCCTGAGCATCAGGCTCGTCGTGTCAACCCCGGTCGTGCCACGTCCAAGCGCTACCACACTACTGAGTCTGCCGGAGGTTCCTCAAGTGCTCCACCTCCACCTCAACTCAAAAAGAAGACTGGTGTCAAGCCGAAGCACTCTGGCAAAACCGTGCCAGAAATGCAACCCAAGGAGTTATGGGCAAGGCGTCGCCGCAACCCCTATGAGGCTGACCAAGATCCCACTTTGGTCAACCGTCCGTTCTGGAACAGGTTCCAGTTTGCCATCTTCTTTGATGTTCTCAAAGCCAAGAAGAACCTCTTTGTCAACGTGCACTCTATCGACACCGACCATATGGAAAAGGATCCTGAATACTTTGGTGAAGCTCTTCAGATGTGCACTCAACTGAACATTCTTGGGGTCATGCAATTCAACAAAGATTATGATGCTGATATTGTGGCCCAATTCTATGCCACGGTTCATCTCGGGACTGATGAGGACAGGACACTGACTTGGATGACCAATGGCAAGTTGCTTTCCGTCAAGTGGAAAGCATTCATGGAGCTGATTGGGGTGGCAGATCAAGGACTTGAGTCTCCTATCGGCTTTCGCCCACACCGCAACACCACCTCCACTCACAAGCAAGCTCTATGGCCCTACTGCACTTTGAGGATCAACCCTGAGATGAAGAAGGAAACTTATGAGCTGCCTGCCTTTCTGGATATCCTTCACCGTGTCTTCAGAGAGACTCTTTTCCCTCGTATCAAGAATCTGGATATGGTTCACTCCTATCTCATGGACATGCTTCTCTTCTGCCAGCGCCAGAAGGAACAGAACACCGGAGAGTCCCTAGATATCTCTCATGTTATGTGGTCTGAGCTGTTATCTGCTATCTCCGAGCGCAAGTGCCCAATTTATGGTTCGTTCATCATGCTGCTCATTGAGAAGGCATGGGCTCGTGTCTATCCCAAGGTGATGCTGGAGACTGGAGAGTTGGTTTCTCACGACATCAAGCGTCTGAGGAAGAAGGATAACTGGGGCACTCAGGCCCCTAAGTCTGGAGTTCCTTCGTCTGCTACTGCCATGGAGACTGAGGAGGAGACTGGGGCTGAGGCTGAGGATGATAGTGATGACTATGTGCCTTCTGAGGCAGAGCCCTCTTGGGCAAAGAAGCTCAAGCTCAAGATGAAGAAGCTGTTCTGCATGGAGTCTCACGGTCAGTACATGACTCATGTGGCTGAGAAGAAGGCCCGAGGTCGCCACATGGAGCTCATGCGTCAGTTGGGTGCTATAGTTAACAGTGGATCTGAGGACCAGCTTACTAAGGAGGAGGACTGGATTCAGCAGCACTTCCCGTTGACCGATTCTGATGGCGAGCACTTCCCGACCGACGACGGTGGCGCAGATGATCCCGCTGAGATCTGATGTGTGTGTCCCTCTATTGCTATCACCTGGAGCCGTAGCAACACTCCCTCTCCTTTTTGGTGTCTCGATGCCAAAGGGGGAGAGAGTTTAGGTATTTGTGCTTTGAGTCTTTGTGTCTTTCGCCTTCTGTGTTTGTGTTTCCTCGCAGTTTGCTTTGTTTGGTTTGTGTCAGTGAGACCTAAGTTCCAGTCATATGGTGTGAGACATATGCTACCTTATCTTTCCAGTATCATTATCTATGTCACTATCTAGCTTATGAGTTGCATGCTTATCCTGTTAAGTTATCTATGCTACTCTCATATACCCTGCTTAGGTGGTTGGTCTCTAAAATGTAGGGGGAGCATTGATCCTAGTATGTGTGCCGTGCAGTCCAAAGCACTTATCTAGATAGCACACATCTAGGGGGAGCCCATCTACATTTTAGGACGGTGAGTTTTTTGCGCTTGTCCTATATCTCTTATGTTTGTGCAAATCCCGTATTGTCATCAATCCACCAAAAAGGGGGAGATTGTAAGGGCATATTTATCCCCAAGATGTTTTAGTGATTGATGACAATGCTTTTGCGGACTAATCATGTGCGTTAAGTTCTTTCAGAGATTCATCCATTGGCAAGAGACGATTTCCTCCCCTCGGTGTTTTATTCAAGCCGATGTAGCTCCTTCGTTTCGTTGTTGGTGGACTAGTTTCGTAGGAGTCACCGTACTATCAAGAGGGGATCCGCTTTGGTAAGGCTAGGGTGGAATCAACACGTACACATCCATATCACACCCGACGTTTTCCTTCCGCTTCATTGGAGCTGCCTTTTCCCCCTATGCCTGCCTTGTCCTGCCCCAACGGTAGTACCGCGGTCCTCAGCGGTAGTACCGCCGAAGCACTCAAGCGGTAGTACCGCTCCCAAAGCGGTAGTACCGCTCCCCAAGCGGTAGTACCGCTCTCCGAGCGGTAGTACCGCTTGTGGTCTTCGGCCGTAGTACCGCAGTGGTTCCGGGCTACTACCGCCTCGACTCGAGACCGATGTTTTTCGTGTCGGGTTTTACGGTACTAAGTGCGGTAGTAGTGGTGGTAGTACCGCTCCAAGTGGTAGTACCGCGCCTACTCCCGCGGTAGTACCGCTCTGGGGCCAGGACCCTGACCTCCTCGTCAGCGCGGCAGTACCGCTGGGTGAGAGCGGTAGTACCGCCCTTCAGCGGTAGTACCGCCCTGCCCAAGCGGTAGTACCGCTCTGTGCGTGGCTGGTCAGTGGGGTAACGGTTGGATTGGTTCCCCCACTATATAAAGGTGTCTTCTTCCCCAAAGTTGACCTACCTCTTTCCCCCAAAGCTCCATTGTTGCTCCAAGCTCCATTTTCGCCCGATCTCTCTCCCTAGCCAATCAAACTTGTTGATTTGCTTGGGATTGGTTGAGAAGGCCCCGATCTACACTTCCACCAAGAGAAATTTAATTCCCTCTCTTATCCCTAGCGGATCTTGTTACTCTTGGGTGTTTGAGCACCCTAGACGGTTGAGGTCACCTCGAAGCCATACTCCATTGTGGTGAAGCTTCATGGTGTTGTTGGGAGCCTCCAATTGTTGTGGAGATAGCCCCAACCATGTTTGTAAAGGTTCGGTCGCCGCCTTCTAGGGCACCAATAGTGGAATCACGGCATCTCGCATTGTGTGAGGGTGTGAGGAGAATACGGTGGCCCTAGTGGCTTCTTGGGGAGCATTGTGCCTCCACACTGCTCTAACAAAGACGTACTTCCCCTTAAAAGGAAGGAACTTCGGTAACACATCCTCATCTCCACCGGCTCCACTCTTGGTTATTTCGTGCCTTTACTCTTGCAAGCCTACTTGTGTTGTATCCCTTGCTTGCTTATGTGCTAGTTGTTTTTGCATCATATAGGTTGCTCACATAGTTGCATATCTAGACAACCTATTTTGTTGCAAAGTTTAAATTGGTAAAGAAAAGCTTAAAAATTGTTAGTTGCCTATTCACCCCCCCTCTAGTCAACCATATCGATCCTTTCACTCTTGAAGTTATCTTATCGGATTGAGTCTTTATTTGAGAAACACTTGATGTATGTCTTGCCGTGTTTATCTGTGGTGACAATGGGATATCACGTGCCACTTGATGTATGTTTTGGTGACAAACTTGCGGGTTCCGCCCATGAACCTATGCATAGGGGTTGGCACACGTTTTCTTGACTCTCCGGTAGAAACTTTGGGGCACTCTTTGAAGTACTTTGTGTTGGTTGGATGAATCTGAGATTGTGTGATGCATATCATATAATCATGCCCACGGATACTTGAGGTGACAATGGAGTATCTAGGTGACATTAGGGTTTTGGTTGATTTGTGTCTTAAGGTGTTATTCTAGTACGAACTCTTTTATAGATCGATCCGAAAGAATAACTTTGAGGTGGTTTCGTACCCTACCATAATCTCTACATTTGTTCTCCGCTATTAGTGGCTTTGGAGTGACTCTTTGTTGCATGTTGAGGGCTTGTTATATGATCTATCTATGTTATTATTGTTGAGAGAACTTGCACTATTGAAAGTATGAACCCTAGGCCTTGTTTACTATCATTGCAATACCGTTTATGCTCACTTTTATCATTAGTTACCTTGCTGTTTTTATATTTTCAGATTACAAATACCTTCATCTACCATCCATATTGCACTTGTATCACCATCTCTTCGCCGAACTAGTGCACCTATACAATTTACCATTGTATTGGGTGTGTTGGGGGACACAAGAGACTTTTTGTTATTTGGTTGCAGGGTTGTTTGAGAGAGACCATCTTCATCCTACACCTCCCACTGATTGATAAACCTTAGATCATCCACTTGAGGGAAATTTGCTACTGTCCTACAAACCTGTGCACTTGCAGGCCCAACAACGTCTACAAGAAGAAGGTTGTCTAGTAGACATCAAGCTCTTTTCTGGTGCCGTTGCCGGGGAGGTTAGCGCTTGAAGGTATATCTTTAGATCTTGCAATCGAATCTTTTTGTTTCTTGTTTTATCACTAGTTTAGTTTACAAAAGAAAATTACAAAAAAATGGAGTTAAGTTTGTCTCATACGCTTCGGCTTTTTAATATCTTTCGTGAGTATGATGGAGAGGAAAATTGTGCTCAAGTGCTAGAAGAAGAATGCATTAAAATGCTTGGTACTAAATCTTTGTGTGATGAGCATGATTCCAATGTTGTTAGTATGAATTCCTTGAATATCCATGATGCTAATGATATGCAAAGCCACAAGCTTGGGGATGCTATGTTTGATGAAGATGATATGTTTAGTCCCCCAAGTTTTGATGAGAATATTTATTTTGATGATAGCATGCCTCCTATTTATGATGATTATATTGATGAAAGTGGGTTTGGAAGAGTGTCAACTTTAGGAAGTAGTGATCCCACTATTTTGGAGGATGTTGAATTTTATTGTGATGAATACGAAAGTGGATTTGGAAGAGTGTCAACTTTATTTAATGATTCCACTATCTTGGGAGAGGTTTCAATCGATTATGATGAGAACGAAGTTGCTACTTATGATGATTATTGTCATGAAACTTATGCTATAAGAAGTAGTGATGATTATATTTATAAATCTTATCATGATTATGATTACCCTTTTTCTGAACATTACTCTTTTAATGTGGAAACATTTTTTAGTGTTGAAGTCTCTTATGATACTCCCACTATTCCGAATGAGAAGAATTTTGCTTATGTGGAGAGTAGAAAATTTTCTATGCTTGTAGATCATGAAAAGAATGCTTTAGGTGCTGGTTATATTGTTGAATTCATTCATGATGCTACTGAAAATTATTATGAGGAAGGAACATATGCTTGTAGGAATTGCAATAGTATCAAGTTTCCTCTCTATGTGCTTAAAATCTTGAAGCTATGCTTGTTTTACCTTCCTATGCTAGTTGATTATTGTTCCCATAAGTTGATTGCTCACGAAATCCCTATGCATAGTAAGTGGGTTAGACTTAAATGTGCTAGTCATATGCTTCATGATGCTCTCTTTACGTTTCAATTCTTATCTTTTATGTGAGCATCATTGTCATCATCATGCCTAGCTTGAAAAGGGCATTAAAGAAAAGCGCTTGTTGGAAGACAACCCAATATTTATCCTTACTGTTTTTGTGTGTCCACATGATTATGCTACTGTAGTAATCATGTTTTATAGCTTTTGTTTCAATAAAGTGCCAAGTAAGACCTTTAGGATAGCTTACGGTGATAGTTGTGTTGATCCTGCTGAAAATCAGAAACTTTTGCGTCCAGTAAATTAGTTTTGTTAATTCACAGAAACATGCTTCTGATATGATTCTTTTTGCTCTGGATTGGCACACTAATTGCTTAGGACTTCCTAATGTGGTAGGATTTTTGGAGTTCCAGAAGTATACGTTTGATACAGATTACTACAGACTGTTCTGTTTTTGACATATTCTATTTTCTATGTGTTGTTTGCTTATTTTGATGAATCTATGAGTAGTATCGGAGGGTATGAACCATAGATAAGTTGGATTAAAGTAAATATTACACCAATATTAATTTAGAATGAGTTCATTACAGTACCTAAGTGGTAGTTTTATTTTCTTATACTAACGAAGCTTACAAGTTTTCTGTTGAGTTTTGTGTTGTGGAGTTTTCAAGTTTTGGGTAAAGATTCGATGGACTATGGAATAAGGAGTGGCAAGAGTCTAAGCTTGGGGATGCCCAAGGCACCCCAAGATATTCAAGAATAGCCAAAAGCCTAAGCTTGGGGATGCCCCGGATGGCATCCCCTCTTTCGTCTTCGTTCATCGGTAACTTTACTTGGAGCTATATTTTTATTCACCACATGATATGTGTTTTGCTTGGAGCATCATTTTCTTTTGTTAGTATTTGCTTTATGTTATTTATAATAATGTTTTGCATCTTTAGTTTCAATAAAAAAGTCAAGGATAGCCTTTACCATGCTTATTTTGCTAGTATACATGTTGCTGTTTGAAAACAGAAAGCTTACCGCTGTTGCAAAAATTCCCTAGAAAAGTCAGAGAATGGTATAATGTTGAAATGTTTTGCATTTTGAGCTCTGATAAATTTATTACAGTCGGAATTTTCTCTCATAATTTTTGGAGTTAGGGAAGTTTGATGAATCTTGCATTCTTTACAGACTGTACTGTTTTGGCAGATTGCTGTTATGTTTGCATTGTTTGCATATGTTTGCTTGTTTAATGATTCTATTTGAGTATAGGAGTATTAAATATGTAGAGGCATTTAGTATGCAATGTTGAATAATAATTTTAGTGATTTGTACAGTAGAAAATGATAAGGTTTTGCATTGGTTTATACTAACCTATCTCACGAGTTCTTGTTGAGTTTGTTGTGGATGAATCTTTTGATAAAAAGAAGAAACCATATTATGAGAGGAATTAAGGAGACACAAAAGTTCAAGCTTGGGGATGCCCAAGGCACCCCAAGATAATATTCCAAGAAGTCTCAAGCATCTATGCTTGGGGATGCCCCGGTAGGCATCCCACTTTTCTTCTTTAACAACTATCGGTTAGTATCGGTTGAGCCTAAGTTTTTGCTTCTTCACATGAGTTGTGCTATCCTTGCAATGTCATTTTGTTTTGTTTTGCTTGCTGTTTGAATACAATACCTAGATCTGAAATTCTTTAATGAGAGAGTCTTCACATAGTTACATAATTTAGCTATTCATTGATCTTCACTTATATCTTTTTGGAGTAGTTTGTCATTTAGTCGTGTGCTTCACTTATATCCTATGAGTAAATTTTTGAATGAGTTGATTTTCATAAATATGAAATTATATATGCCTCATTTGCTTATCCCACGGGGAGTAATGACTTCACGTCTAAGAAGTAGAGGTTGTAAATTTATTGAAGGTTAGCAAGCATTGTATTGGTCATTTGAACAATTCATGAAAGAATATTGAAGGAAGAGAGATTTCACATATAAATATATTATCCTAGACATCTTTTATAATTGGGAGAACTCATTAAGTATGACATGCTGAAGAGTTGATGTTGGACAAGGAAGACAACGTAATGGGTTATGTTTTCCGACATCTCAGTTAAAGTATATTGTCATGGATCATTCAAACATGTTGAGCTTTCCTTTCCCCCTCTTGCTAGCCAAAATTCCTTGCACCAAGTAGAGATACTACTTGTGCTTCCAAATATCCTTAAACCCAGTTTTGCCATGAGAGTCCACCATATCTACCTATGGATTGAGTAAGATCCTTCAAGTAAGTTGTCATCGGTGCAAGCAATAAAAATTGCTCTCTAAATATGCAGGACTTATTAGTGCGGAGAAAATAAGCTTTGTATGATCTAGTTATGGAAGCAATAAAAGCGACGGACTGCATAATAAAGGTCCATATACAAGGGGTAATATAAAGTGATGTTCTTTTGCATTAAGATTTTGTGTATCCAACCCTAAAAGCGCATGACAACCTCTGCTTCCCTCTGCGAAGGGCCTATCTTCTACTTTATGTCTTTTACTTTATGCAAGAGTCAAGGTGATCTTCACCTTTCCCTTTTTCATTTTATCCTTTGGCAAGCACTTTGTGTTGGGGTGATCCTGATATATATATCCAATTGGATGTAAGTTAGCATGAACTATTATTGTTGACATCACCCAAAGGTGAATACGTTGGGAGGCAACACTATAAGCCCCTATCTTTCTCAGTGTCCAATTGAAACTCCATAACCATTAGTATTGCGTGTGTGTTAGCAATTGTAGAAGACTATATGATAGTTGAGTATGTGGAGTTTGCTATTCCTGAAAATAAGATGAATTGCAATTGTTTGATGACTGAGGATGAAGTTTGCTAGTTTTCAAGAAAGTTTATGGTCTATGCTTTGACATGTGAATTGCTTGTTACTTTATCATGAGAAGTTTTATGAGATGAACTACTGTTATGACATATTTTCATGCTAGAAAAGGTGATTGAAATTATCATTGATCAAACTTGTGCACCTTCTAGCATTCACACTTCATAATTTCTTTCTTTTATCATTTACCTACTCGAGGACGAGTAGGAATTAAGCTTGGGGATGCTGATACGTCTCCAACGTATCTATAATTTATGAAGCATTCATGCTATTTTATTATGTGTTTTGAATGATTACGGGTTTTATTATACACTTTTATATTACTTTTGGGACTAACCTATTAACCGGAGGCCCAGCCCATATTGCTGTTTTATTGCCTGTTTCAGTATTTTGAAGAAAAGGAATATCAAACGGACTCCAAATGGAATGAAACCTTTGGCATCGTGATTTTTTGGAAGAATATCATCACGGAGGATTGGAGATCAAGTTAGAAGATACTCGAGGAGCCCAGGAGAGAGGGGGGTGCCCCCCCATAGGGCACGGCCCCCTGTCTCGTGGACCCCTCGAGCAACTCCCGACCGACTTCTTTCGCCTATATAAGCCTACGTACCCTAAAACCATCGAATATCAAGATAGATCAGGAGTTCCGCCGCCGCAAGCCTCTGTAGCCACCAAAAATCTCTCGGCATCCCGTTCCGGCACCATGCCGGAGGGGGAACCCATCACCGGTGGCCATCTTCATCACCCCGACGCTCTCCATGACGAGGAGGGAGTAGTTCACCCTCGAGGCTGACGGTATGTACCTGTAGCTATGTGTTTGATCTCTCTCTCTCTCATGTTCTCAACTTCACACGATCTTGATGTATCGCGAGCTTTGCTACTATAGTTGGATCTTATGATGTTTCTTCCCTTCTACTCTCTTGTGATAAATTGAGTTTCCCTCTTAAAGTTATCTTACCGGATTGAGTCTTTATTTGAGAAACACTTGATGTATGTATTGCCATGTTTATCTGTGGTGACAATGGAATATCACATGCCACTTGATGTATGTTTTGGTGACCAACTTGCGGGTTCCGCCCATGAACCTATGCATAGGGGTTGGCACACGTTTTCTTGACTCTCTGATAGAAACTTTGTGGCACTCTTTGAAGTACTTTGTGTTGGTTGGATGAATCTGAGATTGTGTGATGCATATCGTATAATCATGCCCACGGATACTTGAGGTGACAATGGAGTATCTAGGTGACATTAGGGTTTTGGTTGATTTGTGTCTTAAGGTGTTATTCTAGTACGAACTCTTTTATAGATCGATTCGAAAGAATAACTTTGAGGTGGTTTCGTACCCTACCATAATCTCTACGTTTGTTCTCCGCTATTAGTAGCTTTGGAGTGACTCTTTGTTGCATGTTGAGGACTTGTTATATGATCTATCTATGTTATTATTGTTGACAGAACTTGCACTAGTGAAAGTATGAATCCTAGGGCTTGTTTCCTATCATTGCAATACCGTTTACGCTCACTTTTATCATTAGTTACCTTGCAGTTTTTATATTTTTACATTACAAATACTTTTATCTACCATCCATATTGCACTTGTATCACCATCTCTTCGCCGAACTAGATCACCTATACAATTTACCATTGTGTTGGGGACACAAGAAACTTTTTGTTATTTGGTTGTTGGGTTGTTTGAGAGAGACCATCTTCATCCTACGCCTCCCACGGATTGATAAACCTTAGGTCATCCACTTGAGAGAAATTTGCTTGAGAAGCCTGGATAATTAAGCTATAGTAATTCCCTGCTAATGATGCAACGTCATCATGATTACTGTTGTTAAACTCTCGTTGGTTCGAACCCGATCCAAATTCACATTTAAATTAAAGTCCAAAATAAAAGTTTTCAAACATGAAAGCTAAAATGTTCAAAGTGTGGAAAATATTCGTTGGATATTTGTCATGTTGGAACAACCTCTTTTGGATTCCCACAGTTCCCCTGGAATTTTATTCAGTGGACCATCAGCCAATTATTTGAGCTTTTCAATTTCTAAAAATAATTGAACACTCCCAAATGCTTGGAACTTTTTTTGTACCAACCCAGGTTATTGCCTTGTATTTTTGTGCCAAGTTTTGTATTAAATAAAACTCTTTTAGTGGCTCAAATAAAATGCAAAGTAGTGAAGAAATAAATAAAACAGAAAAACAAAAAGGTAAAAGGCCTATTCTACTGGGCACTATGGCCAGTCTAGCAAACAGGCCAGCCTAGTCACCTCACCCATCCCCTCCTCACGCTACAGAGGACAGGGGAGGGCGTGGCAGCCATCGGCTGCTGCCAACGGCGCCGTGGCGGCCATCGCTCGGCCGACCCCACTTATAAGCCTCCCCCTTGCCCCGGGCCGAAACCCTAGCACGCCGTCACCCTTTTCCCCCTCTCTCCCCCATCGGCCCCTCCTCTTCCTCTCTAATTCAAGCTCAAAAGCTCCGCGGTGATCGAGCTCTTCGCTGTCGTTACCGCGGCCACCGTCGACGCTGTCACTCGGGAGCACGTCTAGAAGGTCCTCCATGGTCGTCTTCGTCCGTTACGGGTGCCGCTTCAACTGGGGCACCGCGTAGCCATCGCCATGGCCGTCTTCCCCGCCTCGGCCGCCACTGCCTCATCGTCGTCACCGTCGATCTACACCACCACGACCTCCCCGGCCTCCCCAACCACGCCGTCGCGCTCGCAGTGAGGCCCTCCGCTGATTCCCCCTTTCCTCCCCTTCAATTTGAACGCCGTAGGCCGTAATCACCATCGTGCCCGAACCCCTGCGTACGCGTACATGTGTGCATGTGGCTGCTGCTCCTGAGCTGTTGCTGCCGCTGCGGTGCACGCGTGCCCGCGCGTAGCCTCACCATGACTTGTTGCTGCTCGTCAACCGCGGCGGCTGCTCGCTGCTTCGTTGCTCTACTTGCTGCTTCTGCTGTTGTGCTGCTTTGGCTGCTGCTCTTTGCTATTGTTGCCGATGCTTGCTACCGCTGAATGTTGTTGTGCTACAGCTTGCCGGTGCTATTGTGTCACACCCTAGTTAGCCATGCATTAGAGTGTTGCATCATGTTTACTCTTTCATCAGAAACCTGAAATGGGGATGACAGAACCCCCAGTCCCCTCTGAAACCAATTAGGGTTTACTAAAAACTTTTTCAATGAACCTGAAATGCCCTTCTAAAATGCCCATCATTTTCGTCTTGGTTCAGAACCTCTGCCAAAAGTGATGCACATTTTCCTAGGCCATCTTAGGGTTTTTGAATTAAATCATAAATATTTGAATTTGGGCATTTAAAATTATATAAAATATTTAAATGCTCAAATATCTCCAAACTAAAATGTTTCATGTTGGAAATAATCCAACTATGGACCAGGAGTAGTTTGGTGATTTTAGGAGTTGCCTAAGTATTTTATTTAATTCAACAAAGTTGCAGAAGTATTAAAAAAACAGAAAACAGAAAGAAAATGGAAAAACTTACCTGACGCCTGCTCCCGGCCCACCTGCCGGCCCAGCCCAGCGCCGCTCCAGCGAGCTGCTTGCCGGCCAGCCAGGCAGGCAGGTGCCCGACGGCGACCACAGCGCGCGCCATGCACCTGCTCGCCGCCTCGCCGCTCCCCTCGCTCGGTGACGTCGTGGATCGGCCTCCCTCGCTCCCCCGAACCACCCAGACACCCCCTCTCCTCTCCAGCTCCTCCCCTCGCGCTCCCCCCGCCATGACCGACGCCACCATCGTCGTGCCTTCGTCGTAGCCGTGCTCCCCGCCGCCCGTGCGTCCTCTCATCGTGTCCAGGAGCTCCGCCGCTGTCCACTCCATCGAGCAAGCCGAGCCCCGAGCGCTCGCAACGCCCGAGTCCACCGCAACGACCTCGCCCGAACCACCGTCGCCGGAGATCCCCTTCAACGCCGTCGTCGCTCCGGTCCATCTCCGGCCGCACCAAGGGCTTCGTCGCACTCACTGTGAGCTTAGCCATATTTCCCCCCCTCCTTTTCTTGCTCCCGAGCTGTGTAGCGACCTCCCGGAGCTCAACCGCACCCACCGCCGTGGAGCTCGTCGCCGACGTGCTCCCGGTCACCCTCCGACCACTCCACGGTGCCCATCATGCTCACCGTGTCACGTAGCACCTAGCTAGCTACTCCCCGCGCCTCACCGACCCCTCTAGCGTCAAGTTCGTCTTCGGCCGAACCCCGGTGGCCGCCAAAGTCGTCGCCGGCGCCAACTCCGGCCACCCCGACCCCAACGGACTCCACCAAGAGCTGCGGCTCGTCCTCAGCTCCACTCCGGTGGTCTCCGCGATCCATTTGGCGGCCGAAACAGCCAAAACCACTTCCGCCGCCGCGTCGGGCTCGCCGGCGGCTAAACGCCGGTGCAGCTGACTCGGGTTTGACCACGGGTGGGCCCTGGTTGACTCCCCTGAGTCAATGACAGGTGGGGCCCAGCCCTGTTAATTAAACAGGTTTAGTTCTAATTAAACTTTAATTAATCTAATCACACTGACACGCGGGACCCACTGTCAGGTTTGACCCGGACGTGTCCCGTTGACCTGCTGACGTCACACTGACGCCAGGCTGACGCAATAATTGATTTTCTGGAATTAATCTAATATAGGAAAATTCCAGAATATAGTTTAAACTTTAAAAATTCATAACTTTTATTCTGTAACTCCAAATCAGACAAATTATATATGAAAAATGATCAGAAAAATCCAATCTATCCATCTGTACTATTTTCATGCATGATTAAACAAGTTAACCTGATGTTTAATACAGAACAAGGAAAAACACTTTAAAGGGCCATGTTTGAGTTTGAAATTTGAATCTTTGATTCAAATTGGTTCAAACCCTTCTGGTCTTAGTTGCATTAGCCCAACACACTCATATTGCTATGTTTCATGCATGCATCATATTGTTGCAGATTGTTTGGTGATGGTTGTGTATCGGTGTTCTTTGCGGCAGGTTCTGCCTCCGAGGAGTACCGTGATTACCCTAACGAAGAACCGTATCAGTGCATCGAATCATCAGGCAAGCAACCAACCATTTGATCATATCGATACAATCCCATGTTCTCGCTCCTGCTCTCTTTTACTGCATTAAGACAACGCGTTTCAAACTGCTGTGTGCTGCGGTAGTTGAACCCATTTCCTCTGCATGACCTGTCATTGCCACAGTAACTAGATGAAACCCACTAGCATGTGTAGGAGTTGATTGAGCCATATGTATGTGTTGTTCCTACCTTGCTATGCCTGCTATGCTTAGAGTCGTGTCAGGTCTGGTTCATCTGGGTGATGGGCTAGAGTGAAATGATCATGTCGGTAATGAGAGTAATGTGGTGAACACGATTTGGTAAAGGTATCGATGAGAGGCCATGTAGGAGTACATGGTGGGTTGTTTCATTGAAGCCGACCTTAAGCACTGAGATCTGTATGTGTGATTTAAGAATCAGCTACTACCATGCATTGGGCCCGAAACCAATGGACCCTCTCGGCTTCTTATTCACCCTAGTTCTCCGTCCCGGAGTTGCAAGTAGTTTCTGGTGTTTGTAGCCTACTGGAGGCCGTGGACAGCGCTGACCGTACGGGTGGGCTGTGATGCGGTAGGTACGTGGCCGGGTGTACCGAATACCCATTAGGTATCTCGGGAACCCTGTTCACATCATTCGGGGCCGTATGGGAAACCTCGGCCGGACTCCCTACGGATGGAACCTGGATAGGCGATAAACCTGGACTGGAGGCTTAGGTGATTAGGTAGGTCGTGGCCGACACCCACGTTGGGCTTCCGCTTGAAGGTTGCCGAGTACATGTCGTGTAAACGACGGTAAGTGGTGAGAGCGTGTATGAAGAAGTACAACCCTGCAGGGTTATCATGATCTATTCGAATAGCCGCGTCCGCGGTAAAGGACTACTTGGTTGCCTATACAGTTCATAGACAAGTAAATGGAAACTACTAAAAGCCTCAAGATAAGTGTGAGTGCCGAGGATGGCTCTTCCGTAGGAAGACGGAGGTGGATCCTCGGTAGTGTATTGAATTGGTGAGTAGTGGACTCGTGTACGCAAAACCATTTCAAGTTGGAGTCTCGTAGGTTAGCCTAGCCAAGAGTCAAAGCTGGCTTGCTGCAACAACTCCACCAACCCTTCTTGATAATATGCATTTATGTAGGATCTGATGTAAGACTTGCTGAGTACCTTTGTACTCATGTTGCTATAATTTACATTTTTACAGAAGACGCTGCAACCCCTTCTGATGGGTTCTACGTAGACGTTGACATCAATGAGTAGGCTAAGGCCCAGGTGGTGATCCTGAGCTTGTGAAGGACCACGTAGTATAGCTAGGCTTTCCAAGCCTCTTTTATTTTTCTAGTTGTCTGTACTCAGACAAATTACTTCCGCTGCTGGTTTGTATGACTGTATGACTTGAATGCTGGGTCGTGTGACCCGTACCTTTGTGTATGTTATGTATGGCTCTCTGAGCCTTAAATAAAGTACTTGTGTCATAGAGTCATGTTGTGATGCCTTGTTGTGTTTGCACATATCGAGCATATTGTGGGTATGATTGAAATGCTTGGTATGTGTGGGATCTGACTATCTAGTTGTTTATCCTTAGTAGCCTCTCTTACCGGGAAATGTCTCCTAGTGTTACCACTGAGCCATGGTAGCTAGCTACTGCTCTGGAACACTTAGGCTGGCCGGCATGTGTCCTTCTTCGTTCCTGTGTCTGTCCCTTCAGGGAAATGTCACGCATTGAGTACCGGAGTCTTGTTAGCCCGCTACAGCCCGGTTTACCGGGGTCCTGCTAGCCCAGTGCTATAGCCCGGACCCACTTGCTGATGACCGACACGTTCGTTGCTGGGTCATGGATGCATGTCCCTGTAAGTCTGTGCCACTTTGGGTTTACGACTAGTCATGTCAGCCCGGGCTCCTTATCATATGGATGCTAGCGACACTATCATATACGTGAGCCAAAAGGCGCAAACGGTCCCGGGCAAAGGTAAGGCGACACCCGTGGGGATACCGTGCGTCAGGCCGCAAAGTGATATGAGGTGTTACAAGCTAGATCGATGTGACATCGAGTCGGGGTCCTGACATATTGCCTGCTGCTCCTTACTGATGCCGCCGCTACTTCCCACTAGCGCCGCCGCTCGTACTTGCTAGTTGTGGCCCCGGCGCCATGCTTGCCGCATCCGGCCATGCCACGACCATGGCCATGTGGATGCGTTTGCTTGTGCGTGATGCACATCCACACAGTAGCACGGCTAGGCCACTGCCACAACGGGCTAGCCCAAATTAGATTAGCTCTAATCATCAATTAGTTCGATTAAATATTGTTTAGGTTAGTTGCTAACCTATGACTAGTGGCCCCATGCTAGTTAATCTAATTAATTAGAATAGTTTAGGTGCTGCCTATGACATGTGGGCCACACCCTCCCCTTTTAACAGTCATTTTGACTTGGTCAACTCGAATTATTATTTAATTCCAGGAAATTTCATAAAACAATAAATCTTTGTAAATTAATAGAAAATTAACCATAACTCGGATGAAAATGTTTTCTACATGAAAGTTGCTCAGAATGACGAGACGAATCTGAACACACGATTCGTTCGCCCGCCACACGTCTTTGGCATAGCAAACATTGAACTTTTCCCCTCCGGTTCATCTGTCTGACAGACGTCCGGAATCGGGAATACTTTCCCGGATGTTTCCCCCTTCGCTAGTATCACATAGCGCTGCATTAGAACACGTCTAGCTCTGTCTGTTGTCCTGTTATGCACTTGCCTGCTATGTATTTACTGTTTCTTCCCCCTCTTCTCTTCGGTAGACCCCGAGACCGATGCTGATGTCCCTGTGATCGACTACGTCGACGACGTCCCTTCTTGTCTGAGCAACCAGGCAAGCCC
>NC_057810.1:359573789-359582089 GCF_018294505.1 Triticum aestivum
TCGTCCATTCTATACTCTCATGCTTGCATTAGATTTTGCTACTGTTATTGTTTGCTCCTATTCTGATGCATAGCCTGCTTTTGTACCTGCTTATTGTTACCTATCTGCTTATCCTAAACTGCTTAGTATAGGTTGGCTAGTGATCCATCAGTGACCCTCACTGTCCTTGCTGCCCCTGCTTCATCATCGACGCCTCGATCGACGTGATCGACGACCAGAGCCCGACACCTCACATCACATCACGCCCCTTTAGTTGCTCGACTCTGCAGAGCTACTATCGAGTGCCGAGGGTGATCCCTCATAACGCACTCCTGATGATAATTCTGTAGTGTAGCTATTCGGCCGTGGTCATCAAGGGTGATTTCCTCTTTCACCATTCCCGATATGGCTCTGTCGTTCAACACCTCAAGTGTGAACCTCGAGGGTGGTCCCTCTTACGTTCACCTTGATGATTACATTGAGTGGAATCCATTGGGGGTGATTCATCAGGTTTTCCCCTTGATGTCTGGACACACAGTTACAATGACTTTACTTGAGACCTTGGTGAAAGTCGGGCGGGCCCGGAGAGCACCCGCAAGATAATGACGTGGCACGGCCGGGCATTCTAGGCCCTTGTCGTAAGTCCACGAGACGGGGCGACGGGGTCACTTTCGATTGTGAGTCTCTGCTCGTCTCCGCAAGCTAATACTCCCTCCGTTCCAGAATATAATGTGTATTGGTTTCCGTGCAAGTCAACCATTTGAAAGTTTGACCAAGATTATAGAACAAAATAGAAACATCTGTAATACCTAATAGATAAAATATGAAACTACCTTTTATGATCGATCAAATGATATAAAGTTCATATTGTGAATATTCATATATTTTTCTAAAAACTTGGTCAAACTTGCACTCATTTGACTTTTCAAAAAACAAATACACCTTATATAAAGGAGCGGAGGGAGTAATACACTATGGTTTGGGTATTTGTTCTGAATTGGCCTTTGGCCTTTACGCACTAACCACCACGCGAGAATAGATATGGGCCTCGACGTCGCAGTATCAGCCGAAGCTTTGTCAGACGTCCAGTTTAGTAGTGCGGCATGGTCGGATCATGCTGGCCATCCGAGGCGGTGCTGGTATTCACCCTGCGCGCAATGACCCGGAGTGCTGCGGGCGATGGGCCCAAGACCCCGGAGTGCTTAGGATGTAGACCGGCGGGGACCTCTCTGCTAAGCCTAGGTCGGGCTGCGACGTGTTGATCTTCCAAGGGCGGGCATTGACCCCAGAAAGGTGCGTCCGACCAGAGTGATCGAGTGTGTTGGGTAACGTGGTGCACCCCTACAGGGAAGTTATATATTCGAATACCGTGTCCACGGAAATGGACGTTCAGACTTATATCCTGATCTTATACAACTACAAATGGATACTTGAGATATGTGGCTCCGGGATTGCTTTCTCACAGGGAGTCGAGGAAGGATCTCTGGGCATTAATGTTACAACATGCTTGTTAATTATAAACTGTTATTCTTTACTCTTCTACATGCTGCAACATGCTCGGAGCTGCGTGAAGATGCTAGTCTTCGATTGTAACGCCCTCGATGCGGCTATATCTCCCACGTGTCGAAGCATGACTTAGAGGCATAACCGCATTGAAAGCAATGTCGCAAGTGAGGTAATCTTCACACAACCCATGTAATACATAAGGGAAAGAGATACATAGTTGGCTTACAATCGCCACTTCACACGATTACATGAATAAAGCATTACATCATACAGATACAATCAAGGTCCGACTACGGAACCAAAATAAAAGAAGAACCCCAAATGCGACAAAGGTCCCCGATCGACCCCAACTGGGCTCCACTACTGATCAACTAGAACGGAAACAATACAAAGGACAAGATCTTCATCGAGCTCCTCCTGAGCTTGGTTGCGTCATCTGCACGGACTCAACGGCACCTACAAGCTGGTTTTTGAAAGTATCTGTGAGCCACGGGGACTCAGCAATCTCGCACCCGCGAGATCAAGACTATTTAAGCTTATAGGAAGGATGGAGTAATGAGGTGGAGCTGCAGCAAGCGACTAGCATATATGGTGGCTAACATACGCAAATGAGAGCGAGAAGAGAAGGCAAAGTGCGGTCGATAAAAGTATGATCAAGAAGTGATCCTATAGCAACCTACGTCAAGCATAACTCCAACACCGTGTTCACTTCCCGGACTTCGCCGGAAAGAGACCATCACGGTTACACACGCAGTTGATGTATTTTAATTAAGGTCAACTTCGGGTTTTCTACAACCGGACGTTAACAAATTCCCATCTGCCCATAACCGCGGGCACGGCTTTCGAAAGTTCAAATCCCTGCAGGGGTGTCCCAACTTAGCCCATCACAAGCTCTCACGGTCAACGAAGGAATAGACCTCCACCCGAGACATTCCGATCAGACTCGGTATCCTGGTACAACAAGACATTTCGACAGGGTAAAACTAAACCAGCAACACCGTCCGAATGTGCCGACAAATCCTGATAGGAGCTGCACATATCTCTTTCTCAGGGCACACTCATATTGTCTTAGGTGCGGGTAGGCCAACCCAGAGTTGCCCCTGGTGGCCACCGGCAGCTGACAGGTTGGACCAACACTCAGAGGAGCACTGGCCCGGGGGGGGGGGTAAAATAATGATGACCCTCAGGAGCGCGACTCCCAAGGGAAAAGAAAAGGCTAGGTGGCAAATGGTAAAACCAATGTTGGGCATTGCTGGAGAAGCTTTACTTAAGGCGAACTGTCAAGGGGTTCCCATTATAGCCCAACCGCGTAAGGGACGCAAAATCCGGGAACATAACACCGATATGACGGAAACTAGGGCGGCAAGAGTGGAACAAAACACCAGGCATAAGGCCGAGCCTTCCACCCTTTACCAAGTATATAGATGCATTAATTAAGTAAGATATATTGTGATATCCCAACAAGTAAACATGTTCCAACAAGGAACAACATCTCCATGTTCCAACAAGGAACAAACTTCAATCTTCACCTGCAACTAACAACGCTATAAGAGGGGCTGAGCAAAGCGGTAACATAGCCAATCAACGGTTTGCTAGGACATGGTGGGTTAGAGGTTGAACATGGCAATTTGGGTGGCTGACAAGCAAGTGGTAGGCATAGTAGCATTGGCATGGCAAAAGAGCGAGCAAAACTAGCATAGCAAAGATAATAGTGATTTCGAGGGTATGATCATCTTGCCTGAAATCCCGCAAGGAAGAAGAACGAGTGCATGAAGAAGACAAACGGGCGAAGACGAATGGATCCTCACAACCTCGACGTTATCGGAACCAACCCGAAGAAGCAAACACCGGAAAAGAAGCACACAACATAGTAAACAACCACCACAAGAACATGGCATGATGCACAAACGAGTATGATGCATGTCCGGTTTAATGAAACATGGCATGGCAAAGTGCACAAGCAATCCTACAAATTAAGTGGAGCATCAATATGCATCGGGATGCATATTGACAAAACACCACAACAAGTTATTTAGTTTGATCTCGTTTATGTACTCAACAATATTAAATGTTGGTTAACATGGCAAGAGGGTGAAGCAAAGTAAAACTACCTATCTAGTCAAGTTTAAATGAGGCCGGAAGCAACGAACAACAATTCCGGAAACTCCCCATATGCATATTTTAGATTAGGTCCTGTTCTGCCCTAAACACAATATTAGAGTTGTTTAATATGCAAATAAAGGTCACCATGATAAACTAGGCAAAATTCTACCCCATTTACATATAAAGTTTATTAAAATTGGAGTTACGGTTATTTAGTTATGAAATAAATCATTTTAGCATGGCATTAAGCAAAATTACACAAACAGCCTTTTAAACATTTTAAACATGGATGAAAGTGACATATTATTAAACTAGACAAAATTCTGAGCAAGTTTCATATATAACTTATTTTAATCCGATGCACGGTTGTGAAGTTATTAAATGCATGAAGTTTAGGGGCTATTCTGCAAAACTGACGTTCCCTGGATAAAGCTAAAATTGCAGCCAGTGAAAAAAAACATCAACGGGCCAAAATCTGCTGGCCCAACCAAAAAAAAAACACACGGAGGGGCGCTGGAGGGGCAGCTCACCCTGGGCCTGGCCCAGTCGGAGGAAGGCCGGGCTAGCAGGGGGCACGCTGGGCCGGCCTGCTTGGCTCGGTCGAAAGGGTCAACGCGCCTGGCCTCGCTCATGCTCTGACGAAGCTGAAGAACGCAGGCGGCAGTGGGAAGGGCTCGAGGTCGGGGCATCGCGGGGCGACGACATGGATCCGAGGAGTCCTGACGACGGGGAGCCGGTTCCCGGTAGGACCCAGGGCGCGTCCGGGTGGTCTGAAGGTCGAGGTCACCGTCGGGATCGGGCGTCCATGGCGGTTCTGTAGGGGGGAAGGAGAGAGAGATGTGAGGCCTGTGAGAGAGAGGAGAAAAAGAAGGGTCGCGGTGGCGCGCTACTCACCGGTGGCGAGGAAACGGCGTGGCGGGGGACTGATCTGGTGGTTGCCGGCGGCGCGACAGACGAGGACAGCGGGGTTCGGATCCAGCGGCCGGCGCGTTGGTCTGAAGCAGAGGAGGCAGCGACGTTCGAAGACACGGGCATCGGCGGCGATGCAGCACGAGGACGGCAGCGTCGAAGCCCGCGGTGGTCTCCATGGCGAGTCAAGGCGGGGCGCACTGCTGCTGGCCAGCGCGTGGACGAGCTCTGGCTCCTGGTTCGAGTGGGGGCGCGAGAAAATCGGGGCGCCGTGGTGCTCTGCTCCCTGGCGAGCTCAAGCAAGGCAAAGGGGATCCACGACGCAAAGAGAAACAGATCTGGGAGGATCCCGAGGTGGGATTTAAGTGTGGCGGCGGCGGCTAGGAGGATCCCTAGGGATTAGGGATTGGTCCGAAGATAGACTAGGGGTAGACTATATATACAGGAAAAGAGGGAAGTTGGATCATCCGATCGAAAACCTACAGACGAGAATAAATAGGCTCAGGAGTCCAAATAAGAAAACGGTGACGTTTTGTAGACGTTTGGGGATGATCCGGATACAACGGTGGCGACTGCTTGGTTCGGGTCCGGGACAACTTTCGGGCGCGCGCGAGGAGGGTCGCGGGCTGACGAGAGAGGTTAGGTAGGGCATGGTGGTGAGTAGTGACTGTCTAGACGGTCTCGAGCTGAGAGAAGAGAAGAGAGGGAGGCCCGGCGACTATTTCCGGAGACCGAAAACGTCCGACGTTTTGACCGGCTACTATTGCCGCTATATTTATCCGTTGGGGCGTCAAACGAACTCCGATTGTGATGAAACTGGACAGGCGGTCTGTCTACACTATAATAAGACCACACACCAAATTTCAACCCAATCCGAGAACATTTTCCGGCCACTTATAAAATAATATTTCGGACATGCCGCGGGCGTGTGCAAGTGTGTCTGGGCTCAGAACGGACAACGGACGGAACGAGGAGACCGGGACGGATGCAAGTTTTGAAAACATGATGATGCAATGCACATGATGACATGATGAAATGCAACACGCAAGCCAAAGACAAGACAACAACAACAAATAACTGAACGACACCTGGCACATCAGACTCGGGGCGTTACAACACTCCACCACTACAAGAGGATCTCGTCCCGAGATCTAGAATGACACCGAAGGGAAACAACGGAAGAGAAGAGAGGAGAGGTAAAACTAAGTTGCTCCTTTGACAAACGAGTGAAACCAAAGAACCTTGCGAGGTTGAACTAATTCGAGAAAAGAATAGAACGAAGGAGAACAAAGTCGAAAACACTTCGTTAGAAACTAGGGACAAAGAGCATTGCGAAACCTTGAGGTTGAAGGAAGATATATATTGAGAACACTCCGGTTACAGAAGGGGATCAAGA
The DNA here is from genome assembly GCF_018294505.1 of Triticum aestivum. Taxonomy (NCBI): domain Eukaryota; kingdom Viridiplantae; phylum Streptophyta; class Magnoliopsida; order Poales; family Poaceae; genus Triticum; species Triticum aestivum. The sequence continues at coordinate 359,579,683 of NC_057810.1, forward strand.
AAGACCAAATTCGGGCAGCACTCCGGTTGAAAAGAAAAGAATTGAATAAGGTCTTGATAAGATGAGAAGATACTTGATGAAATCACAACACACTGCCACCGAAACTATTGAATGAATGGAGCAAGGGGTAACAAAGATCTCAGACAGCACTCCTGTTGAGAAGGGAGTCAAAATTTGATAAGATGAGATAGCCCAAATGAAAACACGACACTCTGGTTGAGAAAGGGATGCAAGACTTGATAAGGCGAAAAGAACTTGAACAAAGGGGCACAATACTCCGGTTAAGCAAGATAGGGAAGGAATAAGAGTGATATAATTTGGACAGCACTCCATCTGTAAATGGAAGGAATTGAACTTGACAAGATGAGAGGATACTTGTAAAGAGGACACAACACTCAGATTAAAAGGATAGGCATGGAAAGATCATGATCTTTGACAAAACGAGATGATGGGTTGAAAAGATGAACATCACAATGCCTCCGGAACAAAAGTAAGAATGGAATGTAGTGAACGAAGGAAAACAATATCTTGAGAGAGCACGGTTACAACAGAAGCTAGAACGGAGTTGTTGGAAAACCCACAACGAAAATAATAAGCTTGATATGGTCTTATGGAATACCTCTCAAATTAAGAGATGAAAAAAAACCTGCCACTCATGGGAAAAGAATTGGATTGATAAGAACAAAAATACGAGAAACTTATTTCACCGGGAGGATAAATGAAAACTTGGATCATATATTATCCCCATTAATAGCATTACTCCTTAGGGGAAAGCTTTAGGTGAAATATAACTAAAGATAACTCCAAAGAAGAGATTGATGGATTTAAAATATCTCATTCTTGATAACTTGTGACTCACGAAGCAACGAAGGGGAATTATCAAGAAGGACATAATACCACCTCCAAAGATACGGTAGAAAGAAATTGCACTCCGGATAGCAAGATGAAGAATGCTTGAGTTTCTTAGAAAAGAATCTCGATGAACACTTCGAGAAGAAATATATCCTTGATGAACCATCATGTAGAGCCTCCATGAAGAACTCCGGTAATAAAAGGATGATAAAAAGAAAGAGAAGTTGAAAACACAAGGTGAAGCCTTGCGATGATTTAGATGGAGCTTCGCGACGAGATAATGCGGAAAACTTAGAACTCCGGAAGAAAGATGAACAACAAGCAGCCAAGAATTTATTCCTCCTGGACAAACTCTGAAGGAAAGGATTAATCACTTGGATGAAACCAGAATAAGAATTATGTTATGCGTATCCTTCACCAATTTAAATTGATGACAAGCAACGGATTTGGCATACCACTTATTCTTGTAGAAAGGATTAAGAGAGATATGGCGTAAACTTGAGAAGGTCTTCAACGAACCACCGGTAGGATTTGGAAAGAACGAATGAATTTATATGATAACAAAGAAAGAGAACTCTTGAACGAACCACCGTAAGAATTGAAATTGAACGTAGCAAATGCACAAATCACCGGGAAGAATTGCAAAATGAATGAAGATACTTTAGGGTATTTAGATACATGAGAACAAAGAGAGCACGAGCCGATTAAAGATCACTTGAACAAGGCTCCAGTAAGATCGGAGAATGATAACTGCAAACTGAGAATGAATAAATCTGAATTGATGGACTCCGGATGACAAACTGAGAAGACTCTTGAATAACTCCGGATGGATGAAAATAATATCTCACAATCGAACACAGTTATGAGAGGATGGCAACAAGCTAGAATCACGAATCTTGAAGAGAAAAGAGCAAGATTAAGGAGAAATCCTTCTTCGGTCTGCACATGCTGAGAATGATGACGAGAACCACCAAAATTGTTGAGGCACTCCGGGATGAAAATTAGAAAGGTTGAGCCAACGATGAAAAGAATTTGAAAGATCTTGGAGAAGGACATATGACTGATGATAATTCATTCTTACATCAAACTTCGAAAAGAATTTGGGAATCGCTCGTGATAATTAGAAGAGTCAGGTAAGATCCTGGGAAAAGACCTGTGGGTTAGGGCCCACTCAAAAGAACACCGTTGAAAAGATTTAAAAGAGATGTTGCACCGGTTGAATTAAATGACTTGAATGAGATACCAATCTCGAAAGAGCTTGAACGAATGCAGAGTGGAACCACGAATCTTCGAGATATCTTGAGCACTCCGGAACAATAGAATAGCGAGAAATGAATAAATATGAGGAGCACCGTCAAGAGAAGGTATTTGAGACGAGAAAAAGGGGATGTAATCGACAAATCTTGACTTGAATCCACCGGAGAAGAGAAAGGAATGAGGAATGACGAACTTGAAGCTCCATTAGAATCTTCATGAGAATCACCGGATAAGAACATTGACGGAAAAGAATGGAGAAACTTCCCATCAATAAAATGGATACTCGATTAAGAAATCT
>NC_057810.1:359954852-360057624 GCF_018294505.1 Triticum aestivum
TCCACCTCTATAAATTCTCAAACGGTCCTCGTATACCAGAGAGCTACCCGAAACACTTATTTCGCCGCTGCAAGTTTTTGTTCTTCCACGATCCCATCTGAAGGCCTTCTTCAGTACTCTTTCGGAGGGGGAATCGATCACGAAGGTTTTCTACATCGTCCTTGATGCCCTACCGATGATGCGTGGGCAGTTCACTACCGACCTACGGGTCCACTTTTATTTATTTTATTTTCTTTCGAAATTTATCTTATTACCTATTACTACGAGATTTAATCCTTACAAGTAACCGTCGTGGGGATTGACAACCCCCTTATTTGCATTGGGTGCAAGTATTTGCTCTTTTGTGTGCAGGTACTGCTAACGAGGTTCTGTGTGGTTTTCCTACTAGATTGATAACTTTGGTTCTTAACTGAGAAAAATATTATCTGCACTGTACTGCTTCATCCTCTCCTTTCCGGGGAAATGCCAACGCAACTCACAAATATCATCCATCAAGAAGGGATGGAGTATAAATTTCAGATCTCTCTCGCACCTCCTCCTTCTCCTTTTGTGCGGCACCGCGTTGCTCCCCTACACGCTACCGCGTGCCGCCTCGCCCCTCCTCGGACTCCCCATCCACCTCTGCCTGCCCCGGCCCTACTGCTGTTGGCTTTGGTGCAGGCAACTGCAGGGCCACAACAAGTGTTTGTGTGAGGATTAGGGGGAAAACACACCACACCTTGATTAGCCTCACGGGCAGGGAATATATACAGTTTACAGCCCCGCCTGGAGATCATGGGGGAGTTCCACGACCTGGGATCGTGCGCCACTACGACAGAGGGCAAGCAGCACGATCCAACCTCAACTACCTAGCGTATGTGCTACGTACAGGAGTGGATATGAGCACATGCGATAATGGGTGCAAGTATAGTCTAACACCCCCCCGCAGTCGTGACGTCGTCACCGGCGACGCAAAGACTGGACCTGAACTCAGAGAAAACGTCCGAGGGCAAGCCTTTGGTCATGATGTCGGCGAGCTGCTGCCGAGTGGGGATGTGAAGGACGCGGAATTGGCCCAATGCCACGCGTTCGCGAACGAAGTGGATGTCAAGCTCCACGTGCTTCGTCCGGCGGTGGTGCACTGGGTTGGCGGAGAGGTAGACGGCGGACACGTTGTCGCAAAACACCAGCGTGGCCTTATGCACTGGAGCCAGGAGCTCGCCGAGTAGTTGACGGAGCCAGACGCACTCGGCGACGGCGTTGGCGACGCCGCGGTATTCGGCCTCCGCACTGGAGCGGGACACCGTCGCCTGGCGCTTGGAGGACCAGGAGACGAGCGCGTCGCCGAGGTAGACGACGAAGCTGGACGTGGAACGGCGTGTGTCGGGGCAGCCCGCCCAGTCAGCATCAGTGAAGGCACGTACATCGAGTGTGGCCGAGGCGCGGAGATGGAGACCGAGGGATGTCGTGCCGCGCACGTACCGCAGCACCCGCTTGACCAAAGCGAGATGGCACTCGCGTGGGTCATGCATGTGTAGGCAGGCCTGTTGGACGGCGTAGGCGAGCTCGGGGCGGGTGATGGTGAGGTACTGCAGGCCTCCAGCAATGCTTCGGTAGGCGGACGGGTCGTCCACACGAGGGCCATCAGCCGCGGGCAGCTTGGCCTTGGTGTCAATGGGCGTTGGGGAAGGGCGGCAGGCGTCCATGCCGGCGCGATCGACAAGCTCTTCCGCGTACTGTTTTTGGCACAGGAAAAAGCCGGCTGCCGTGCGTGTCACGCGAATGCCGAGGAAGAAGTGGAGATCGCCGAGGTCCTTCATCGCAAATTCACCAGTGAGCTGGGCGACGATGCGCGCGAGAACAGCCGCAGACGAGGCGGTGAGCACGATGTCATCCACGTAGAGGAGGAGGAACGCTGTGTCCACGCCGCGATGGTAGACGAACATCGATGAGTCGGAGCGGGTGGCCACGAAGCCCACAGTGGCGAGGAAGCCGGCAAAGCGGAGGAACCAGGCACGTGGGGCCTGTTTCAGCCCGTACAGCGACTTGGAGAGTCTGCAGACATGGTGAGGGCGCTCGGGGTTGACGAAGCCGGCAGGTTGAAGGCAGTAGACCTCCTCGGCGAGTGTGCCATGGAGGAAGGCGTTGGAGACGTCAAGTTGGTGCACCGGCCAACCGCGAGATGCAGCGAGGGTGAGCACCGTGCGAATCGTTGCTGGCTTGACGACCGGAGAGAATGTCTCGCCGTAGTCGATGCCGGCGCGCTGGCGAAAGCCGCGCACGACCCACCTGGCCTTGTACCGCTCCAGCGTGCCGTCGGCGTTCATCTTGTGCTTGAAGAGCCACTTGCCGGTGATGAGGTTGGCACCAGGAGGCCGAGGCACCAGCGTCCATGTTCGGTTGCGAACAAGTGCATCGTGCTCAGCCCGCATGGCGGCGAGCCAGTTGGGGTCACGCACCGCCACACGAACCGAGCTGGGCACCGGCGAGATCTCCGTTGTGGTGGCAGCAGCGGCGTCGTAGTACTTCGGGTTAGGCCGAAATATCCCACGCTGGGCGCGGGTGACCGCGCGCGTCGGTGGTGGCGCGACGGCCGGCGGACAGGAGGCGTCCGTGCTCGAAGAAGATGTGCCTGACGAAGAGGTTCCCGTGGTGGAGCCGTCGTTGGCCGACCCAGGGCCCGTATGGGAAGCTGAGGACGGCGCGCTGAGCGGGGAGCCACTGGAGTGGATCGCCGAGCCCCCGGCAGGCGAGCCTGAATGCTGCACGGGCATGTCAGCCGTGTCCGAAGCAACGGGCAGCGCACGAACGTAGGGGGGAGTGGGCACCTGCACAACAGTGGGTGAAATACGAGCCGCAGGAGGAGGTGCTGACGCGGCGTCCGGCGGCGAGGCGAAAGGGAACACGTCCTCGTGGAAAACCACATGCCGGGAAGTGAAAACGCGGCGAGAGACGGGATCGAAACACCGGTAGCCGCGGTGGTCTGGGGGGTACCCAAGGAAGATGCACGCGGTGGATCGGCGATCAAGTTTGTGGTGCGATTGCGAGGTGAGGTTGGGGAAGCAAAGGCAACCAAAGACACGAAGGAGGGAGTAGTCGGGTGGCACGCCTAAAAGCATCTCGTGTGGTGACCGCGGTGCAGTGGAGTGACATGGCCGACGGTTGAGCAGGTATGTGGATGTGCTGAGAGCTTCGGCCCAGAAGCGCGGCGGCATGGAAGCGTGAAAGAGGAGTGCGCGGACGCCGTCGTTGAGAGTTCGGAGGGTACGCTCAGCCTTGCCATTTTGCTGGCTAGTGTAGGGGCACGAGAGGCGGAAGTGGGTGCCGTGACGAGCAAGTAGAGCACGGACGGTGTGGTTATCGAACTCGCGCCCATTGTCTGTTTGGAGCGCAAGGATGGGGAGCTGAAACTGGGTTTGAACGTACGCGAAGAACTCTGTCAGGATGGAGAAAATTTCAGATTTGTGTTTCAGAGGAAAAGTCCATGCATAGTGTGTATAGTCATCGAGCACAACTAAGTAAAACTGATATCCGGAAATGCTTACAACTGGCGACGTCCATACATCAAGGTGCAAAGTTTGAAAGGGAAACAAACTGAAACTAGAAGATGACTGAAATGGTAGACGTGTGTGTTTGCCTAAACGACAGGCGGAGCACACATGCGGGTGTGACTTGCTGAATTCAGGTGATGGGTGCAGTGGGATCTGACGTAGCGAAGACGCGCCGGCGTGACCAAGTCTCTGGTGCCACAGGTCGGTGGCGGCGACACCGGCGAACGAAGACGACGGGAGTGGTGACGGGCGGCCCACGGGGTACAGATCACCGCCGGAATCACATCGGAGGATCGCCACCCTGGTTCGAAGGTCCTTGACAGAGAAACCGCACGCGTCAAATTCAACAGTTACTGGGTTATCTCGACAGAGTTGACGAACAGAAAGGAGATTCTTAATGATGGAAGGACAGACGATGACATTGCGGAGCTGGATCGGCGAGGTGCCGCCGATCAGGGAGCCGGTGCCCATGTGTGTAATGGGTAGGCATTCACCGCTACCAACAACGACGTGAGAAGCGGATCGAGAGGGGTGGACAGAGAGGAGGTTACCAGGGGACGAAGACATGTGCGCGGCTGCCCCGGAGTCGAGATACCACTCCTGGGAGGTGCCAGAAGAGGATGGCCCGGCGGTGGCGCTGTGGAGAGCAGCCTGAAGGGACGCCATATCCCATGCTGGTGACGGAGAGGACGACGGCCCGGCCCCTGGGGTGTTGTAGTGTGACGGGGGCGCGTAGCCAGGTGGGTAGGCACCAGGCAAGCCGTAGACGGGTGGTGGGAGCGCCGTTGGCGCCGGCGCGGCGTACATAGCCTGCTGGGGTGGAGTACCAGGCCGTGGGCCGAGAACGCCGGCACCAGGCGCGCGCCAGGCCATGGGCCACGCCTGGACGAGGCCTGTCCAGGAATTGGCGCCTGGTGCAGGGGCGGGAACGGCCGGAGGGCGAGGTAAGGGCGACGGCGAGGGAGCGATGTGGGCGCCCTGACCGCCATTGCCACGGCCGCGGCGGCGCCCGCGCCCGCGCCCTTGCTGGTTGGTGTTGCTGGGCACAGGAGTGGGAGGTGTTGATGGAGAACCGCGGCCAGCGACCAGGGCATGAGTGGACTGCAGCCGAGCAGACTGTTCGGCGCGGTGTTCCTCCAGAAGGAGGAAGGAGCGCACCTGAAGGAAGGAGGGGAGGGGCACCTGCGAGGTCACATGGGGAATGATGGAGTGGTACTGACGGTTGAGGCCGCGTAGGAGGTGGAAAACCTGGCGCGTATCAGTGACCGGCTGGCCCAGCTCCCGGAGTTGGTCGGTGAAGTTCTTGAGTTTGGTGCAGTACTGCATGACCGACATGTCTCCCTGGACGGCGGCGTGGTACTCGGCGTCGACGTAGACGGCGCGGGCGAGGTGGTTGTCGCGGAACAGGCCGTCGATGGCGGTCCACACGGCGATCGCCGTGTCCTCGGGGTGCATGACGGCATCGAGGAGCTCCGGCGCGATGGTGGTGTAGAGCCAGTGCACGACGACATGGTCGGCCATGAGCCACTCGGGGTGGTCGAGGCGGGGGAGCGCCTCGGGATCGACATGGTCGCGGAGCCCAAACATCCCGATGACGGTGTCGAAGTGGCGGCGCCATTGGGTGTAGTTTCCGGCGAGGAGGTCCAGCGTGACTGGAACATGGCGGCGGATGTCGACGGTTTGCAGCACCGATAAGGGGATGGAGGGAGGTGGGGGCGCCACGGCCACCATGGCCGATGTAGGCAGAGCAGCAGGCGGGACTGCAGGTGGAGCAGGTGGCGCAGGAGCAGGAGGGACTGCAGGCGGAGCGGCGGCGAAGGGGACAGCAGGCGGAGCGTCGCCGTCGTCGTGCTCCATGGGAGCGGAAGCGGGATCGGAAATATCTGATACCATGTTTGTGTGAGGATTAGGGGGAAAACACACCACACCTTGATTAGCCTCACGGGCAGGAAATATATACAGTTTACAGCCCCGCCTGGAGATCATGGGGGAGTTCCACGACCTGGGATCGTGCGCCACTACGACAGAGGGCAAGCAGCACGATCCAACCTCAACTACCTAGCGTATGTGCTACGTACAGGAGTGGATATGAGCACATGCGATAATGGGTGCAAGTATAGTCTAACAACAAGGTCGAAGGTGGCCGAAAGTAGGCAGTTGCTCGTAGGCAAGGCCACGACAAGGTCGAAGGTGGTCGGGGCGAACAGGAGGTCGCAGGCTCGCAACAGCTGGAGATGCATGCGGGCGACGCCTGGGTGGAGCTACAAGTAGCAGCAACAGTCATGGGAGATTGATCGCGAGGGCAGTGGCCATGGCTGCGGAGGGCGGAGCCCCGGCCAGGGGGCGGCGGAGCTCCCTGGCCAGAGTTGGAGGCGGGTGAGGGTCAGTAGCAGAGTAGCAAGGCAAGGGCGGCGTTGTAGCCGCGGGCGCCATGGGAGGCGAGCCCAGGGGCGTGGGGCTCGGGTGCCTCCCCTGGTCGCTTTGTGTGTGTGTGTGTGTGTGTGTGTGTGTGTGTGTGTGTGTGTGTGGTGGCACGGGAACGAAAGGGAGAGATCAAGAGATGGCGATCTGGGCGTCGATTGAGAAGGAGGTGAGCAACCCCGGCCCTTGCCTCAGTTCACGCACGAACGCGCAGCCTGCTCGCGCCCCTGCTCTCCAGTGAACCCCCTGCCTCGCTCCCCTGCGCCGCGTTTGGAAGATTGATTGGGATCACCAAGTGTTTGTGGGATTCCTTTGAGCGGGTGGGCACTCGTTAGGCGCCGGGTTCGCGCTGCAGGTGGGCAAGGCACTGGCCAAGGACGGCGGTTGGTGCCCTCCCATCGAACACCCCTAGCCACAGGACGGGGGCGATGAGAAGACTGACGAAGTCGGACATGCTCACTCGCCATGCCGGCTTTGTCACCATCCTCCTGGGGCGCATAACAGGTGTTCGGCGTAATGTATGAGCGAAAAGTAAGTTTTACTTCATTATATTAAGGCAATTGACTAGGTCTGGCCAAAATTAAGTGAAGTAAATTTACTCCACTAAGGGTTTACTCCATCGGATATAGCACTATTTATTGAGGATTGGTTGGAAATGCCTTTATGTGACTCGTGAGTTGTAAACTTTATAACTCTGAAACTATGCAATACTAGTAGAATGCCCGTGCCTTGCCACGGGCTTTTAAGATATTTTGCTAGCGTTATATATAAACATAAATTTCTCTTTTATAGAGAAGATAGCAGTAACAATTGGATAATAATTGAAATCCACTTCATTTGTAATGTAAGTTGGTAAAAAAGGTAATTTGATGATGTATACAAGAGAACAATGATCCAACTAATAATCTGTTTTACGAATTAAGATCTACTTGATCCGCTTAATATATTCTCGGACGATATCACGAATGTTGTCTTTTTCTTCATTCGCACGATACTTAACAAGTACTCCCTCCGTCCCGAAATGTAAGACGGTTTTTGATACTATGATAGTGTCAAAAAGCGTCTTATATTTTGGGACGGAGGGAGTATAATAGAAACTTCTTCGTCAACTCATGACCATCCATCACGAGTAATATATGTAATTAACACGAATATTTCATGTCGAAGGTCTTAGAATGTGCAACGAAGAATACTCATCGTGCAAACCAGACGAACCAATTCTTTATCATTCATTAAAAACAAAATAGCCAAACAGATCACTGAAGTTTCCTAAAAAATATTATATTGGATATAGTGGTAACAAAATAAATGATTGTATCTAGAATGCTATGATAACGAAATATATAATCATCTAAATATATAATCATCTAAATATATTGGAATTCCATCCGGGTTGCACTAATTTGAGTGCGTCATTGAATTACCTCGGAAATATTTGCAATTTCACTAAATGCCTTAGAGTTTTAATTTCTGGCACTGTGATATATGGATAGGATCCAAACATATACATGGCGTGCATGTTTGTCAATGACATATAAGATGTATCGACCGATGAATGCATATAAAAGATAAATCTACAATTGGTAGCAGTTAGAAGCCATAAACCATGACAATGATGGACAAGAGACCCTACTTACCAAGTTACACGGTGAGATATTGTTGTCTATCAAACAACGTTGCTAACATCTGAATATTCGTGCTGAATCTAACATCATGGACTAAGTAAGAAAAAACTTTTTAGAAACATATTGATACTAGTGATTTTGAATGACTAATTTTGACAACTTACACAAAGTTGTAGATCCATGAAGTGTACAGGAAGGTCTATTAACAATGATGCCTCATCACATGCCAGTATACACATGACCATGTTGAAATAATCATTATTCATAGATCGCTCTATTTTAACTATGCACTGAAGTTTTTTGAGATGTACGCTAATCGATGGGTTATCAAGATTCGCACCCATTCCTTTCTAAGAAAAGGATGTTAAGAATCATAATAATGTATATTGGCACACTATATATTTCAAAATGTTGCTTACTCCAAACACTCAGCATCATTGATCAACATGATGTAGATACAGAGCCCGACAACTAATTCATGAGGATCCGTGGGCATGATGAGGTTTGGGGTATAACGTTTATCTTCGACTCCGTTAGGTGGAATCTCGAGGAGCACAACATTAGAATTGGATAAAATTTATTCATCGTTAGATGTGTAGTATATCGAACTTCCTTTTAACTTAGGGGAGCACTAGGCATTAGACTACTGATGTTTTGCATCCATCAGACCACTCACAGGCCATCAGACCAAATGCATGTGCACCGTCGATCCTCTAAATCGCCTTGCTTAATTAGCTGGATTGTAGCGTTAATTGATTGCTTCCTCGTAATGCCCTCCAGGGGACAGTGGTTGCGCCTTTTTTGCCGGGATGGGCTTGGTGGTAGTTAGTTTGGTAATTTATCAATCAATGCTTCCAAACCAAATGCTTCCGAGATTCTAAAAAAAGAAAAACCAATGGTTCCGAGAATCAAATCTGGTATGAGACGAAATTAATCCCCCGAATTTCAGAAACAATTTTGGTATTTATAACAACCAATCTGGCATATTACTCATTATATTTGTTTTTGAGATATATTTTTGGTGATGGTAATATGTTTTTCTTGCCAAGGAAACATTCTTTTCATTGGATAGAAGCATCATTTCTCTTGTGCGATGGAAAAAACTAATTCACGTGATGATAGTGTCGTAACAAAAAATGGCTAAAGAAACAACTTTTTGTGAGACACAAATATGCTTCACAAAAAAAACGGTGGAAGCACAAAGAGAAGCATGAAGCGTCGAAACAATTTCCAGCCAATGTGAACAATAATTTACCACTCTGTAGACAAAAACAACAAAAAAATACTATTACAACAACACTATTTTGTACTTTTATGTCTTGTCCAGCCGATCGTCAACAATTTAGCACTCAAATTCATTGTAACATCATCCTGATTGTGTGAGAAACTAACAAGCACGGCTTGAAACATTGCAGCAAAATGTCTTTACAATGGAAGCACCCATGAGAAGAGACAAGCAATGAAGCACACACCAACATAGTTCAAAAAAATAAAATAAGTAAATGTCATTACAATTTACCAAGAGAGGCAGCAGGACATTGTTTGAAGCATACTTTAATGTTGGTTGAAGCATAATCTAACAACGGTTGAAGCAAAAGTTGACTGCCATAGTAACATATTGAGAAACAATAATATATAATTACATGGTCGAGAGCAACCACGCTGGCACGAATGAGGGAATGACACCCTTGAACTTGGACAACCGAGTGTTTGCCTTGCTAGTTTACTTCCAAAACGATGACAAAACATTGGGCACTGGAGATGATCAATCTCATGTCACACTACATGCCCACCATCGATGACCATGACATGCTCACCGTCGGGAAAGCATGATCTTCCACTCTTGTTAGCCTTGCAGAAATTAAGGAAGCATGATTAGTTTTATTTGGATACAAAGATGATGCCTAGAAACAATATGAAGGATGCAATGAAGCAAATTGAACACAATGTAGAAGCACAAGTGTGAAGAAAATGAAGTAAACCATAGTAAGAAATAAGCATAACTGTGCATCGTCAAGTAGCACAAGTATGAAAATCATGAAAATTGGATGCATCATATTGATGTGTCTCAACATAATTTCCGTATAGTGGAAGCATATTTTTGTTAAATGGGGGTAAAAATATATTTTTGCGTAGTCATGCAAATTAGGACAAGGAAGGGAGTGACCTGCATCTTGCCCATAATATATGTGAAATTTAAGAAGCATGATTTAGTCATTGATTAGTAAACATATGACGCCTACAAGTTACGTGTGATTCATGGAGACTGATCAAAACAAAACACAACATAGAAGCACAAGTTGAGTATGTATGAAGCAAATTGGACTCGGTATTGACAGGGTAAACATTAAGAAAATTGTACGGACAGATGTTGCATAAGTACTATATGTACGAAGCATGGAAAGCTCGAAGCATGGTATAGATGCAATCTTGACATACTTCTTTGATGAGGAGAGTCAGGACCAAGGCTGGATGAGGATGGTATGGAGGCTGATTAGTGCAATCGACCGTGTATGCCCCCTTCATCTCCGAACATAGACAACAAAGAGGAAAAAGGGAAGACACAAATCCTCCCATTGATCCGCGCCTCTCCTAACCCTCATAGAAGGAAGAACAAAAATGTATCATGTCAATATGATTTATCTTAATTAGAAGCATCGAGCATTGAAATGGAAATTAAAAAAATACGCAGCAACCTGGAGATGCACGTTTCTACCACCTACTTCCCTAATTCACCAAAAAAGGGAATGAGCTATATAGAAGCAAACTATCTAGATAGTAGAAATTTTGGAATCTGTATAAGTAAGAAGTGTGAAAAGGTGATATCTGATCATTACTCATCTAAGTTGGAAGCACAAGATTTTGAAAAATAGAGAAGGACGGAGGCAACTGCTGATTGGTCATAACAAGGAGAAGAAGAAAATTTGTAAAATAAAACGCAGGAAGTATGGATGAAATCCTTATAAATCGAAGAAGCACATGAAGTGTAATTCTGAAACACCATTTGCAGGAAGCATGCAAATATGTTATTTCAGTACGATTCATCTTAATTGGAAGCAGGGAATAAACCAAGATGTTCAAAGTTATACCAGGCAACAATACGTTAGAGGCCAACTATGATTGTAGAAATGAGAGGACCGAAAACTTAGGTACTCAGTACTCATGCAACCGGTTGATCTTTCCGGCAAGCAGGTGATGCAACAGAAACAAAGTGGGGATGATGGCCATAGTCGCCTAAAGCCAGGATGGTAGGATGATGAGGTTCCTCAATTGTTGTATCGAGGATGGTGGGCCGACGGGGTTACCCCGAACGGAGTCAATTCAATCGATGAGTAGCCTGGCGAAGCACGATTCGTAGTTGAGGATGGGGGCATGATCCCATAGCACCGTCGCCCGGGGGTCACATTGGTGGAGAGGAAGATGGGGCATCCAGTCTGCTCGACGACAAGTAGATCCGGACCAGGGGGAGGAGCTGGCTGGTGAAGCCGTGATGCAAGGTGGTAGCATGGCTCGTTGGGGGAGAGGCGAGTGAGGTGGAGGAAAAGCTCCGCAGCTTTGGGCGGGGCAGGCGATTAGGGACGACAGAATCACGGGGGAGACCGGGAGAGGATTATGGGTGGGATTTGCGGCTTGCGGGTGGATGTGGGATTTGTTTCTTTTTTTACATACGAAGCAAAATCTTGACCGTCAGATTTCGAACGAATCGACGACATTCTAGTGATATGTCGATCGCTTTTCTTCATACTACAGATAGGAAGGGTTTCCCTTTAACTTATTCATGTCCGACTCGAGAAATATGACAACAAATTTTGAAAGTGTTTCATATCCTATTGCAAAATATTAAAAGAATCAACTTTGGTATAATATTTTGAGATAAAATAATGAGATCATGTATGAAAATGAAATACCTGGGTGAAATTATTAGACAATGTATCTCCTGTCCAATATTCCATATAATTTAGCATTAGAGTAAACAAACTATTTAAACAAGCAATTGCCTTTCATTATACCCACATGCATGCATCGGCTAATAGATGCACCACATATTTTTATCAAGATTTTTGACAATAATTTCTATTACACGATATCTTTGTGTTCATGAATACCAACCACAATAATTTCAATTTGTGGCAAGTGCTTACCCATCTGTTTTGCATTGCCTCCTGAAACTGTTCTACTGCCTTTCATAACATTGAGATCGGTGCACTTATGATCTTTATTAACCTTCAGACTCTTTTCTCCAAATTTCAAACAATTCTCAATTCCGAGTAACTATTTCATATGAAAAAAGAGTAGAGATTGAGGAAAACAAAAGACATGTCAAGAGGACAAAAAAATAACGGATAGTTACCGTAGTAGCATGGTCACTCTGTTTGACCCAAACACCAAGAGAGTACAATACTTGAATCTCATGTTTTTCTGGCGTTGATGACTGATAGATACCAATGGGACCTGGTAATGTTAATCAAAAGGAATAGCTGGCGTAAATATCATATAAGTCCTAGACACAATTAGATAAATAATAATAATTAGTCTACACATGGATTAATTAAAAATGCTTCATTATGTGCATGGATAATGAGGTGAGATTAAAGATATCTTGTTGTAGATAAGTATTAATATGTTGTACGATGTGACGACATTTTCATGGGTCTATGGCTTTTTCTACATCTCTTTTTAGCTGAACAAATCCAAACATGCTAATAATATGTACATTTTCACCAGCCCTATCTCGTAGATGGTCGTGAGCATGCATACAATATATAGAAGCATTTATCACCTATAATTCAACACTTAGAATATATTTATGTTATTAGATATTATATATATTATATGGTTTATATTATCAAGTAGAAAGTTATGCGATTGGTCTTACACCGTCATTCAAAAAAATATCATCTTTTATAAGGCATTCCACCTCGTCGTTTGATAACAAGGCATCTCCAGTGTTCAGTTTTCTTCCGGGCAGACATGATTGATTCAGTGACTATAATATCTCTAGGGGTACATACATAGTCTATCATCGTGATATAAAAATGAGCCAAATCAGTATACAAAAATATGCTAAATTAGTTGAATACAAAAAATAAAATGCCGAACGAAAGATCGATAATCACATTGAGAAAATACCTTGTGTGATAACATTTATATTTGCCTTTTTTGGTTGGCTATGAGATGTCACTGCTTGCACATCAATTTTTTGTAAACTAAACTCAATGAATTTTTGGCCCCATCCAGTGATGTCACCTCAGAACCCTTGTCGATGGATTCTTTTTGAACGCCACCAGAATCCATCTCTATCTCTCTCATATTTTGCAAAAATAATCATATGGAGAATGCATCTATTGTATTATCATCTACAACATACATAAAAAGTAGATGAAAATGCAAGGAGGAAACACCACCACCGTGTGATATTACCGAAAATACATGCTCCTAACCACATAAATAACAAATAGAGCAATGGTTGTCATATATTTCAAAGATACCTTCAAGCCCTGCCTCTATATATAGTATCCACTCACAACTCAGAAAATAGCTTCCTAATTCCTATACGTTTATGGTTGAGTGGTACCTTGGTAATTAGGTAGAAACTTTTTAGCTAATTTGTCCATCAGTTTCGCCATCCATTTTGCCATACATAACACCATTGCCTGGAAATGAAAGAGACATAATCAGGTGTGTATAAAAAATTAATGCAAACTTGACTTTGCAAACTGAAGAAAAAGAAATACAAAAAATATAGGCACACCAATCAAACAATTGCTAAGAAAAGAAATAAGAAACTTAGATTGTTATTCAGTGGTAGGTACCAAGTCTTATGTGTACATTTGCAAGTAACAATCTCCGTTTTGCTGGATAGGCACATGTAAACATCTAGTGTCACTGACAAATAAATTAATTAGTCATCTCTTGCATAGTTACCTGAAACCCAAACATAATGTAAGCATCTGGTGGTGGCTTATTGGAAATTTTGGGGTCATGCTGTCAGCATAGTCCGTTTCTGTATTTCATGGGTCCTTCGGATCCAATGGGATGCCCTGTTGGTAGGACTAGGGTTCCTACCGGCTCTACTCCTTAGGTTATAAGGACAGAACAGCGGAGGTCGGGGGCGAGCACGCGAGCTTCGGCGCGTCGGCGCCGTCGCGAGGGAGGAGAAGGGCGGCGGCGGTTAGGGCAGGAGGCGGCTAGGGTTTTCGGCTCCTCTGGAGCCGGGCAATAGGATAGAAATATATTTATTGCTTAATCTCGAAAAGGTGTCTTACAACTAATATTTATAACCTCAAAACGAATAGCCTAAAATAACTTGTGGGCCAAGCCCCTAACTACTGCCCAGTGGGCCTCCTCCAGTTATATGTTAAACCGGTCATAACATCTCTCTCCGCCTGCACAAACAGCTCGTCCTCGAGCTGAAAGTCTGGATAGTGGTGGCGGAAGTCATCACGTGGCTCCCAAGTAGCCTCCTTCACTGGAAGACCCGCCCACTGGATCAAAACGAACCACAACCCGCGACGGAGTTGTGCCTTCAACACCTTCTCTGGCTCCGGAAGAAGACGTTCGTTGGCGGTCGAAGGAAGCGCGGGTGGAGCTGCCGGTGGCTCTCCACGAAAAGCCTTGAGCAGCCCCACATGAAACACGTCGTGGATGCAAGCGCCGGCTGCTAGCTGAAGGCGATAGGCCACCTTCCCGATGCGCTCCAAGATAGTGAAGGGTCCGGCTTAGCGAGGATCGAGCTTGCGCTTCGCGCGCGGGTCGAGTGACTGCGTAGAGCGGTGGAGAAGACGCAGCCACACCCAATCACCCACCGCGAACTCCGCCTCACGATGGTGGTGGTCATAGTAATGCTTCGCCAGCTGCTGGGCCTGAAGGAGACACTGACGGACTTCAGCAAGCATCTTGTCACGGGTGCGAATAAGGTCGCCCGCGGCCTCCGTCCGCGCCGTAGCCGGGTCCACCGACAAGATAGGTGGAGGCGGCCGACCGTAGACCACCTGAAATGGTGTCGCACGCAGGGCGGAGTGATAGGAGGTGTTGTAGCAGTACTCCGCCCATGCGAGCCAATCCACCCAAGCGCGAGGCCGATCACCTGTTACATAGCATAAATACATGGCAATCACGTTGTTAACCACCTCAGATTGGCCGTCCGTCTGGGGGTGGAAGGCCGTGCTGAAGCGGAGCTTGACGCCCGCCATCCTGAAGAGGTCGCGCCAGACATGGCCCGTGAACACCGTGTCGCGATCACTGACGATCGAAGAAGGGAAACCGTGCAGACGGACGATCCCGTTGAAGAAGGCACGGGCCACGGACGCGGCGCTGTAGGGATGCCCCAGCGCGATGAAGTGAGCATACTTAGAAAAGCGGTCCACCACTGTAAGAATGACCGATTTGCCGCCCACCTTGGGAAGGCCCTCGATGAAGTCCATGGAGATATCTGCCTAGACCTGAGATGGCACATCCAAGGGCTGAAGAAGGCCAGCCGGCCGTAACGTCTCCATCTTGTTGCGCTGGCACGTCGTGCAAGAGCGCACCCAATCACGGACCAGGGCGCGATCACCAGGAATGTAGAAGTCGGCACAGAGACGATGGAGGGTTTTTTGCACACCCTCATGGCCGGCCGAGTGGGCTAGCAGCAAGACCTGATGACGGAGATCATCATGTGCTGGGACAAAGACACGGCGCCCATGGACGAGCAGGCCGTCGGTGAAGCGCCAAGGCTCCTCCAGATCACTGGCCGCCAGCTGCTGCTGCAGGAGGACCGCGTCGACAACGGTCGCCGTGGCCCAGCGAATGTCGTCGAAGAGGCCGAAAGTCGGCCCTGAGAGGATGCACAACGCCGTCCCCTCGAAGTCGCCGGTGACGGAGTCGAGGTCGGCGTCGCGGCGAGACAAGGCATTGGCCACGGTGTTAAGACGACCCAGGCGGTACTCGATGGAGAAGTAAAAGCCGAAGAGCTTGCTAATCCATTGGTGCTGCGGCACGGTCGAGAGCCTCTGGTCCAGCAAGAACTTGAGGCTGTAGTGGTCCGTGCGAATCTGGAAAGACCGGCCCCATAGACAGGGCCGCCAATGGCGCACCGCCTTCACCAAGCCAATGAGCTCCCGCTCGTACGCCGCGAGCTTGAGATGGCGAGGGGCGAAAGGTCGGCTGAAGAAGGGGAGAGGACCATCACCCTGATGAAGCACGACACCGAACCCTGCACCCGAGGCGTCACAGTCCACCACGAACGGGTGGTCGAAGTCCGGCATCTAAAGAACGGGCCCTGTCATGAGGGCCCCTTTGAGGGCCTCAAATGCTGTCATCGCCTCCTCGTCCCAGGCGAAGGCATCGCGGCGCAACAATCGTGTGAGTGGTGAAGCGATGAGGCCGAACTCCCGGATGAACTTCCAGTAGTATCCAGCGAGGCCGAGAAACCCGCGAAGAGCCCGCGGAGACTGTAGCGTCGGCCAGGCGGCGACGGCGGCCACCTTGTCGGCGTCCATAGCAACCTTGTTAGCCGAGATGACATGGCCGAGGTAGGCAACCGAAGGCGTCCCGAGCGAGCACTTCGAGCGCTTAAGATGAAGATGGTGCGCCCGAAGCTCGTTGAAGACGATGGCGATGTGCTGAAGGTGCTCTGCCCAAGACACACTGTAGATCAGAATATCATCAAAGAAAACGAGCACAAACCGACACAAGTAGGGATGGAGGACATCGTTCATTAGAGCCTGGAAGGTTGCCGGGGCGTTGGTGAGGCCAAAGGGCATCACCAAGGACTCGAAGTGGCCGTGGTGAGTCCAAAACACCGTCTTGGCGATGTCATCCGGGTGCATGCGCACCTGGTGGTACCCCGACCGGATGTCGAGCTTGGTGAATAAGCACGCCCCGTGTAGCTCATCGACCATCGGAATAGGGAATTTGTCCTTAAGTGTGACAGCATTACGGGCACGGTAGTCGATGCAGAAATGCCATGTGCCACCCGACTTGCGAACGAGAAGCACTGGCGCGGTAAACGGCGAGGTGGAGAGCCTGATGATGCCTGCCGCGAGCATGAGCGCACACTGCCACTCCAACTCGTCCTTCTTCAACTGAGGATAGCCGTAAGGACGTACCGCCACCGGCATGGAGCCCGGCAGAAGGTGTATACGGTGATCATACGCCCGGGCGGGCGGAAGCCCCTGCGGCTCGGTGAAGAGGTCGTCGTGCTACTCAGAAGGCTCTCCAAGAGTGGGTGCTCGACCTCGGCGGTGGTCGCGGCCAGCTGAAGTGGTGGTGCGGGTGCGGCACCCCCAATGCCATCCCACCGAATGCGGCGACCCAACCGCCAGAAGGTCATCGTCAGCGCGTCGAAGTCCTAGAGAATGGGACCCAGCGTGCGCAAGAAGTCGACGCCGAGGATGAAGTCGAAGCAGCCCAAGTCGATGCCGACGCAGGTGATTGTGAAGTGCTCATCGCCGATAGTGATGGGCACGTTGCGGGCCAGCCCGTGGCAGCATAGATGGTCGCCATTAGCGACAGTGACCCCCAACTGCTCCCCGCCGGTCGGCTGTAATGCAAGGCGCCGCATGGTGGCCTCCGGCAAGAAATCATGCGTGGAACCTGTGTCCAGGAGGGCCACCAGGCGCTCGCCATGGATCATGACCGGTAAGAGCATCGTCCGTTCATCACGGATGCCGGCCAGCGTGTGAAGCGACACCACGAGGGCGGTGGCCGGGGCGGGCGCGGGCGCGGGTGCCGGTGCGGGCTCCGCGAGGGCTGGGGCGCCGAGGCCATCCTCCGGGGTGTCATCCTCGGTCTTGTCCATCGTCTCCAAGTAGAAGAGGCACGGGCAGACATGGCCCGGTGCATAGGGCACATTGCAGTTGAAGCACAGGCCCAAGCGCCGGCGTTCAAGCTGCTCCGCCTGAGTAAGGCGCCTGAACGGCCGCGTCGGGGCCGGGATGGCCCTCTGGGCTACGGCGGACGACGCCGGTGCTGTCGGAGGCGGCCGGGGGGGTTGTCGCCCCCACGTGGCGCGGACAGCCGCGTCAAAGCCTGGGCGCGCTGCTCGAAAGCCCGAGCATAGTACATGGCCGTCTGAAGGTCTTGGGGCCCCTTCATCTCGACGTCCATGCAGATGTGGTCGGGAAGGCCGCCGACGAAGAGCTCCGCCCGCTGCAAGGCCGTCACACCTGGCGTGTGGCACGCCAGTGCTTGGAAGCGGTCGGCGAAATCCTGCACCGTGGAGGTGAAAGGCAGGCGGCCCAACTCGGCCAAGTGGCTCCCGCATACTGGTGGTGCGAAATGAAGAAGACACAGCTCGCGGAAACGATCCCACGGGGGCATGCCGCCCTCATCCTGCTCGAGGGCGTAGTACCATGTCTGGGCGGCCCCGCGGAGATGGTAGGAAGCCAGCCAAGTGTGCTCCAACGCGGGTGCGCGCTGTTCGCGGAAGAACTAGTCACACTGGTTGAGCCAGTTAAACGGGTCGTCCGAACCGTCGTACGTGGCGAAGTCGATCTTGGCGAACCGGGGCGGCTGCTGGTGTGGCGCGCCCTGGCCCACTGCCTCGGCGGTGCGGAGGGCTAATGACGACGCTCGGTCCATGGTGGGAAGGCCGGCGTAGTTCCCTGTGGCGCCCGACGCCTCGGGCTGCAACTGGGATCCCGACGATGGCCGGGCCTCCGTGTAAGCTGACGGCGGCCCATGGAGCCAGCCTGGAAGTGGAGACGGTGACGATGGAAAGTGGACCTCCTGGATCAGGAGTCCGCTCGGCGAGGACTGGCCCAGGCTAGGGTTAGGCGGGGGCGGTGGTGGGACCTGCACGATTGTAGCCGGAAGGGATGACGCGGCGGTGGATAGCGCGGACGGCGCGGCCCAGGTCGGCCACTACGGGCCCTGGGCGGCGGCTGGTGGTGCGGGAGGCGCCGCGAGCGGCGTCGGCCACTGTGGCCAAGGCGGCATCGAGGCCGCTAGTGGGTGGATGTTGGGAAACGTAGTAATTTTAAAAAATTTCCTACGTACACGCAAGATCATGGTGATGGCATAGCAATGAGAGGGGAGAGTGTCCGTCCACGTACCCTCGTACACCGTAAGCGGAAGCGTTATGACAACGCGGTTGATGTAGTCGTACGTCTTCACGATCCGACCGATCCAAGCACCGAACGTACGGCACCTCCTAGTTCAGCACACGTTCAGCTCGATGACGATCCCCGGGCTCCGATCCAGCAAAGCTTCGGGGATGAGTTCCGTCAGCACGACGGCGTGGTGATGATGATGATGCTCTACCGGCGCAGGGCTTCGCCTAAACTCCGCGACGATATGACCGAGGTGGAATATGGTGGAGGGGGGCACCGCACACGGCTAAGGAACGATCCGTAGATCAACTTGTGTGTCTTTGGGGTGCCCCCCTGCCCCCGTATATAAAGGAGCCAGGGGGGAGGAGGCGGCCGTCCAAGGAGGGCGCGCCAAGGGGGGAGTCCTACTCCCACCGGGAGTAGGACTCCCTTCTTTCCTAGTTGGAATAGGAGAAGGGGGGAAGAGGAGGAAGAGGGGAAGGAAAGGGGGGGGTGGCGCCGCCCCCCTTCCCTTGTTCTATTCGGACTAGGAGGGGGAGGGGCGCGCGGCCCCCTCCTGGCTCCTTCTCTCTTCTCCCCCGTGGCCCAAGTAGGCCCATTAACCCCCCGGGGGGTTCCGGTAACCTCCCGGTACTCCGGTAAAATGCCGATTTCACCCGGAACCATTCCGATGTCCAAACATAGGCTTCCAATATATCAATCTTTATGTCTCGACCATTCTGAGACTCCTCGTCATGTCCATGATCACATCCGGGACTCCGAACAAACTTCGGTACATCAAAACTTGTAAACTCATAATAAAACTGTCATCGAAACGTTAAGCGTGCCGACCCTACGGGTTCGAGAACTATGTAGACATGACCTAAAACCATTCTCGGTCAATAACCAATAGCGGGACCTGGATGCCCATATTGGTTCCTACATATTCTATGAAGATTTTTATCGGTCAAACCGCATAACAACATACGTTGTTCCCTTTGTCATCGGTATGTTACTTGCCCGAGATTTGATCGTCGGTATCCAATACCTAGTTCAATCTCGTTACCGGCAAGTCTCTTTACTCGTTCTGTAATACGTCATCTCATAACTAACTTATTAGTTATAATGCTTGCAAGGCTTAAGTGATGAGTATTACCGAGAGGGCCCAGAGATACCTCTCCGACAATCGGAGTGACAAAACCTAATCTCGAAATACACCAACTCAACATGTACCTTCGGAGACACCTGTAGTACTCTTTTATAATCACCCAGTTACGTTGTGACGTTTGGTAGTACCCAAAGTGTTCCTCCAGTAAACGGGAGTTGCATATTTCTCATAGTTAGAAGAACATGTATAAGTCATGAAGAAAGCAATAGCAGAATACTAAACGATCAAGTGCTAGGCTAACGGGATGGGTCATGTCAATCACATCATTCTTCGAATTATGTGATCTCATTAATCAAATGACAACACATGTCTATGGTTAGGAAACATAACCATCTTTGATTAATGAGCTAGTCAAGTAGAGGCATACTAGTGACTATATGTTTGTCTATGTATTCACACATGTATCATGTTTCCGGTTAATACAATTCTAGCATGAATAATAAACATTTATCATGATATGAGGAAATAAATAATAACTTTATTATTGCCTCTAGGGCATATTTTCTTCAGTGGAGCGCCGGATAGCTTCCGGTGATGGCCGCAGGTACAGAGTACCACGGCAGCGCCGGCTGGCCCGCGGGCACGGCCGGATGGAGCGGCGGGGGCGGCCCATACGGGCTCGCCAAGTAGAGGCGGATGCCCCGGACCGCGACGACCAGGTCGTTGAGCACGCCGGCCATGGCCTCCGGCGTAAACTGCTGCGACACGGGGGGAGGCGACGACGGCGGTTGTTGAATGGGGGGTTGCGGCTGGCCCTGGCCCGGCGTGGTGCTAGGTGCGGGGGAGATCGGCGCCGACAGCGAGGCCGTGGCGCCCGGCGATGAAGCGGCGGTGGTGGTGGAGTCGGTGGCAGCGGCGGTGGGGGAGTTGGCGGGCAGCGGCGGTGGTGGTGTTAGCGAGTTTGGAGGCGGTGAAGACATGGTCGAAACCCAGGTACCTGATACCAAATTGGTAGGACTAGGGTTCCTACCTGGTCTACTCCTTAGGTTATAAGGGCAGAACAGCGGAGGTCGGGGCGAGCACGCGAGCTCCGACGCAACGGCACCGTCGCGAGAGAGGAGAAGGGCGGCGGCGATTAGGGCAGGAGGCGGCTAGGGTTTCCGGCTCCTCTGGAGCCGGGCAATAGGATAAAAATATCTTTATTGCTTAATCTCGAAAAGGTGTCTTACAACTAATATTTATAACCTCAAAACGAATAGCCTAAAATAACTTGTGGGCCAAGCCCCTAACTACTGCCCAATGGGCCTCCTCTGGTTATATGTTAAACTGGTCATAACACCTGTGGACTTGCATAAATGGTGCCCTTCTCATGTCTCTTTATGCTTGAACGTGAAGCTCCTAGTTGTTTTCTGAATTAAGCGGCAATAAGCTTCAAACAGTGGACAAACAAACGAATATAATTGAGTTCATATTCAAGGGATTATCTTAATAATATATTAGAAATATAGAAAAAAATCAATGTGTACATTTGCAAGTAACAATATCAGTTCCGTACAATGTGTACATTTGCAAATAGTATCAGTATGAGATGTTCCATTTGGCTGGATAGGTACATGTAAACATGTAGTGTCACACGAATAAAATAAATAGTAATTTCTTGCATAGTTACCTGAAACCCAAACATGGTGTCAGACCTGGTGGGTGCTTATTGGAAAATTTTGGGGTTGGGCTGTCATCATAGATCATAATACAAAAAATGAATCCGTGCAGGGAGCCTTCTCATTATCTTTCCGTACAGAAAAACTATGGTGGACTAACTGATCTTTAAATCAGTTTATGAAAGAGCCCAATGCAAAAAAGAAAAAAACATGTTGGGTCTTTGAAACAGTTCACATAATTTCAACAATAATCAGTTTGATTTTTTTTATTGAGAAGGTCTATTGTTCGAATCTGTATAACCCTAATATTCTTTTTAGATGTTAGAATCTCTATCCAATGTTCAAAGTCCATTCAGAATCACTCGGGTCCTTGGGATTCAATGGGATGTCCTTTGGAGTTTGGACTTGCATAAGTGCCCTTCTCATGTGTTTTTTGCATCAGGCCGCAATAAGCTTGAAACAATGAACAAATGTAACAATGTAATAGAGGACATATTCAAGGGAATAGCTTAATAACATATTAGAATTAGAAATTTAGAAAAGCAAAATACAATGGTATGGGCTGAGCTACGGTTGATTAGAGACAATCTTAAGAAAAAGGGTTTCCCCCCGCTTTAGATTATAAAGCAACGTCCAACCGATACAACCAGCTTGCTGGGGCCGTAGCACAAACAAGCCCCAAAAAAGAAGAAACAAATGCCGACGTCGGCAGCTCAACTAAGCAAAGATGACCGACACCCGCTGCACCCATCGGAGAAGAACCACCGCCCGCCAAGCACTCCGAAGCCTCGAGTACCAAGCAACATCTTTAGGAAGAAATGCGACGACGACGCCGCTACTGCCCGGACAAGTCCTAGGGTTTCCCCCGGTACACGGATGGCATCGGGAAAGGGGGTATCACCGACGCCCCTCAGGAGGGTCCGGCAACGCCCATGGGCGCAGCCGCGCCGATGGCGAACGAGCCGCCAGAGATTTCTCCCGCCCCGAAACCACCACCGCCACCTCAGACAATCGAAAGCGCACCGCCCAACATGCCGCCCACCAGCCTGTGCCACCACGGATATCACACCATATTCACCGTTTCACCGAGGCCACCAACACGAGACCTGGAGGTAGGACGAGAAGACACCAGGCTCGGAGGCAACCGCACCGCAACCGACAGGAGGGAACAACCTCCACCGCCGCGCGGAGCCGACCGGACATGGCGACAGGGACTTGCCAGGCCACCACCGGCCCGGTCGGACCCCAACGAATCCGGACAGTCCCCGCAGCCACGTTGCAGCACGCCGGCCGCCGGAGCCACCACCACCGCAGCCACGGCCCCCTCGTCTCACCACCAGGGAGCCACGTCGTCGCGCATCGGACGGCAGGCCCGCCCCAGCCCAGATGGGGCCCGAAAGGGCACAGATCTAGGACGAGCGGGCGCCGCCGGCCAGCCGCCCACCGCGCCGCCCCGCAGCCAACGGCCATGCCGCGGCGTTGAGGGCACTTGAGGCCTGTAGAACGCCGCCTCCCGGCGCGCGGGGAAGGAACGTCCGCCGCCGCCGGCGCCACCCGGGCATGCCGGAGGTCGTAGCCGATGGCGGCGAAGGGGGATGAAGGAGGAGGAGGGCCAAGATGGGGAGGAGGGCAGGGGGCGCTCTGCCGCCTCGAGGGGCGGCAGGAGCGCCGGGGGAGGGGAGGAGGAGGGGCAGAGGGGGGGGACCGGGGGGCGCACGCGAGGCGGCCGGTGCTGGCGGGAGGGGGCGAGGGCGGCCGGCGGCGGTGGGAAGGAACCCTAGCGCGGGTTGCGGGAGCCCCTAGCGCGGGTCGCGGGTCTCACCTGGTATTGGAGACAATCTTCAGAACATGGAACCAAGAACTAAAGAGTTTCTGAAGGTAAAAACATATATTTTATATGGGTTTTCTTTGAAAGAAAAACATGACGGACACACACAAGGTATTCGATGAAATGTAAAGGTACGACATGCGGCGAGCAGGATCGCGATCGCGTGAGCTGTAGCGCGTCGACTTCGGAGTCAACTGGCTGCCAGTGAGGGTGGCATGGACCTCACTTGTGCACGCTGGGCAGCCTCGTCTACAAACGAAGAACGTTGAACGCCGCTTTGAACGCCGATCCTGCTGCCGTGTTGGATGCGCAGCCACCGGGCAGGTTGCTGAAATCTGACGGCAGCAGCGTGATCGTGGATGGGTCCTTCACCACTCATCACCACCGCACTGCAGGGAGGTCAATCCATACACACCACCAGCGACCCCGCGTGTCCGCGCAGCAATCCTGCAGGATCAGCATGCTTTTCTGGCTCATGTTCAGTCCCTACACGCTCTTTGTGTCTACAACACGCACGCAGGATGGGTACCGTTGGTGATGTGCGACACCTCATGCACTGGGTTTGTTAACGCCCCCGACAACCCTGCTCCACCTGCCAGCGAGGCACGGGCACGGCCCAGCCGCACCCGATGCACCAATCCCCGCTTCTTCGGCCCAGAGTGGCACGCCAAGCCCGGCCCAGCCACGACTACTACTTAAGGGCGTCGTCCACTCCGTCTCTCCTCATCCAGTGGATCACGGACGGTGGCGGTAAGAACCCTAGATACTCTTGATCCCCATTCGTGTGATCAAGCTTGTATCCAGACTAAATCGCTACTGAGTGACTGCTAGATCGATTCCCCCCTTGCTTGTTCCTAACATCTGGTATCAGTCACCAGGACTCCACCTCCTCTTCGCTCGATCTGGCACACCTCATCGAAACTCGAGGAATTCGCCACGGTCGCCACATCGTCGAAGCCATGGATCCAACCGCAAAGGCCTACCTCGACAAGCTCACGGCGACGATGGAGGCCAACACCGCAGGGCGGTCACCACCCGCCTCGATGATCTCGTCGCATGGCAGCCGGATCTGGATCGCCGCGTCTCTGATCTGGGCGACACGGTCACCGCTCTGTAGCAGGCGTGCCTACTTCCCACCTCCGACACTAGCGGGGGCGCACCGCCGACCCGCACCATGGCGCCATCGCCCGCGCTGCCCTTCGACAACTTGGGCCTGGAGGGAGGCGATGAGGACACCCCTCAAGGGTCTAAGGACCACAGCGACTTCAATCTGCAACGGGGAAGGCCGGCGGTATCGTTCCAGACGCCGCCGCCACTTCCGGCAAACGGTCAGATCGAACTCCGGTCTTCTCCTTTTGTGCATGCTAGTCGGATGCTTGATGGGTTGGGACAAGCCCATCCTTCCATCTAGTTTCCTCAGTTCTCGGGCGAGAACCCGAACATGTGGAAGACGGTGTGCGAGCAGTACTTTTCCATGTTTGGCATCAACAAAACATTTTGGGTTCCCATGGCCGCCCTCAACTTCTCAGGGGCTGCAGCCATATGGTTACAATCTGTCCAAAAGAGGCTCAACAACTTCGATTGGGAATCCTTTTCCGCCCTGTTAACTACACGATTCGGTCGTGATCGCCACCAGCTGCTCATGCGCCAATTCTACACTATTAAGCAAACTTCTACTGTAGCGGATTTTATTGAGCGATTTGAATTGATCATGAATCATTTTAGCTCTTATTCAGACTCAATTCACCCATTTTATTTTCTCACACGCTTTGTGGAAGGATTGCAGGCAGATATCTGAGTGGTGGTCATGGTCCAGGGACCACCTGATTTGGACACGGCCTGTGCCCTGGCGCTGCTTCAGGAGGAAGTATCCGACAACGCTCACACGGAGATGCAGAGCCCCACTCCAACACGTCCACCTGACGTGTTGCCGCGGCCCAGCATACTGCTTCCTCTGCCTCCCCTACCGGCGCGTGCGACACCTCCAGTACCAGCTATGGATCACCGCGGCACGGACGCCGCATGAGCCGACGCCTCCAAGCTCAAGGCCCTGCGCGACTACCAACGAGCACGCGGCCTGTGTTTCAAGTGTGGCGAGCGCTGGGGACCCGACCACATATGCCCTTCGTCAGTCCAGCTGCACGTCGTCGAAGAACTTCTGGAACTCTTCGACATTGATGCAACAACAACACCAACACAACTCAAGGCGGCCCAAGATGAAGTGGTCATGGCCATCTCCAAACCGGCCCTGGCGGGGGGCGTCTCGAGCAAGGCGTTCCAGCTGCGTGCGTGGATCCAAGGGCGCGAGGTGTTGATGCTGGTGGACTCCGGCAGCACCACGTCGTTCATCAACGAGCGTCTCATAGCAACCATCCAGGGCGTCCAACCGCTTCCACGCGCATACCAGGTGCGCGTGGCCGATGGAGGAGCGCTTCCTGCTCTGCCAGTGTGCCGTAGTGTCAATGGTGCTCCCAAGGCCACCAGTTCATGACGAACATGAAGGTGCTGGCTCTCAGAACCTACGACGCGATTCTGGGCATGGACTGGCTCGAGGAGCACAGTCCCATGACCGTCGACTAGCGCACGAAGCTCATCGTGATTCCGTCGCCTGCGGGCCCGATCCGCCTCCGCAGGCATGAGGCGACTTCTTCAACATGCACTATCATCAACGCCCTCCAGCTCCAACAACTGTGCAACACAGGGGCCATCACTCATATGGCACTGATCTACGCGACCACCAGCGAGGACAGCAACAGCACCACCATCCCACCAGATATCCAAGCTGTTTTGGAAGAATTCGCGGATGTGGTTAAGGAGCTAGAGGGTTACCGCCTCGCCATGACTGCGATCACAAGATCCCACTCATCCTAGGGGCTCAACCAGTGAACATCAGGCCATATAGGCACAAGCCCGAGCACAAGAAGGAAATAGATGCCCAAGTTGAAGATCTACTCCGCAAAGGTGTCATCCAGAAAAGCAACAGTCCCTTCAGCTCCCCCGTGATCCTCGCCAAGAAGAAGGATGGGACATGGCGACTCTGCATAGACTACAGACACCTCAACGTCCTCACCTACATAGCCAAGTACCCGGTACCAATCATCAAAGAATTGTTGGATGAATTACACGGTGCAGCCTGGTTCTCCAAACTGGACGTCCGCTCCGGCTATCATCAAATTTGCTTGGCAGAGGGCGAGGAGTACAAGACAGTTTTCCAAACGCATTCATGGCACTATGAGTTCCTCGTGGTCTCTTTCGGCCTGGCAGGTGGACCAGCCATATTCAACGGTGCTCTAACAACTACTCTCAAGCCAGTCGACCGCAAGTGTGTGCTCCTCTTCTTCGACGACATATTGGTTTTCAGCAAGACTCTTCAAGACCACATTAATCATCTCCGTCAAGTCCTGTCGCGCCGTGACCAATGGCACGTGAAGAGGTCCAAATGTGAGTTCGCCCAGCACAGCCTGTCGCACTTGGGTCATGTCATCAGCAGCGAAGGGGTGTCAACTGAACCAACCAAGATACGTGCGGTGGCAAACTGGGAAACACCGACTGATGTCAAATCAGTACGCAGCTTCTTGGGGCTCGCAGGGTACTACCGATGATTCATCAAAAAAATTGGCATCATAGTGAGACCCTTGTTCAATCTACTGAAGAAAGGAGCACCCTTCGTCTGGACACCTGCAACCGATACTGCATTTCAGCTTCTCTAGCAGCACCTGATCGAAGCTCCAGTTCTTTCCCTACCCAACTTCTCCCGACCATTTGTGATCGAGACCGATGCCTGCGATAAGGGAATAGGCGCGATTCTTCAGCAAGATGGCCACCTGATTGCGTACATGAGCAAGGCATTGAGCCCCCGCCACCAAGGTCTCTCAACATATGAGAAAGAGTACTTAGCAGTCATCATGGCCATAGACCAATGGTGTCCCTACCTTCAACATGCAGAATTCACTATCCTCACCGGCCAGCGCAGCTTGATACACCTGACAGAATAGAGGCCTACAACACCGTGGCAGCAACGAGCTTTCACCAAATTGTTGGGGCTCCAGTAGACTATCAAATACAAGAAGGGGGCAGAAAACACAGTAGCCGATGCATTATCAAGAACCAACATAGAAGAG
The DNA here is from genome assembly GCF_018294505.1 of Triticum aestivum. Taxonomy (NCBI): domain Eukaryota; kingdom Viridiplantae; phylum Streptophyta; class Magnoliopsida; order Poales; family Poaceae; genus Triticum; species Triticum aestivum. The sequence continues at coordinate 359,982,156 of NC_057810.1, forward strand.
GTGCTGCACACTCTCAGCGTGTGCCAACCAGCTTGGCTAGAGGACATCGTCAATAGCTACAATACCAACCCGCAAGCGCAACGCCTCCTCGAGCAACTGGCTATTTGGGAGGACCCCAAAGGGCGATTTCTGCTGCAAAACAGGCTCCTCCATTTCCGCGGCCTCATCTGGCTGGGGGGAACCATGGCAATGCGGCAGCATATCATTGCTGCCTTCCACGACAGCCCAATGGGGGTCACTTCGGGTTCCCAGTGACATATCACCGCGTGCGCAGGCTCTTTGCATGGCCCAAGATGAAAGCACACGTCCAGCAATACGTGAGATGCTGCCAGGTATGCCAACAAGCCAAGCCGGATAGAGCAGCTTCACCAGGCCTGTTGCTACCCCTCCCTATACCAAAGAAATCGTGGGACCTAATCACCATGGATTTCGTGGACGGATTACCTCAATCAGGGCAATACAAATGCCTACTGGTTGTCGTCGACAAGAGAACTTGGTTTGCTCACTTTCTTCCTCAGGCTCACCCATACACAACATCTAAAGTGGCTCTGCTCTATATGCAACAATTGTACAAACTCCATGGCTTCCCAGGAGCAATCGTGTCCAACCGCGACCCAGTCTTTACCAGTCACTTTTGGTAGGAGTTGTTCAAATATGCAGGCACAGAGCTGTGAATGAGCACAACAAACCACCTGCACACCGATGGGCAAACCGAGAGGGTGAATCAATGCATCGAGACCTACCTTCGTTGCTTTGTGCAAGCGTGTCCGAAACGATGGAGCTTCTGGGTTCCCTTGACCCAGTTCTGGTACAACTCTTCGCACCACTCAACAATTGGGATGACGCCATTCAAGGCCATGTTTGGTAGGGAGCCACGACATTGGGGAATCACGTCATCTACATCATCTATAGTGCCTGCGCTGCAAACTTGGCTCAAGGAGCGAGCCGTCATGCAAGACCTGATACAGCAGCAGCTCCATCGCGCGTGTCAGATCATGCAAGACCAGGCGAACAAGAAGCGTTCATTCAGGCAGTTCCAAGTCGGTGACCAAGTCTTCCTTAAGCTTCAACCGTACATCCAAACTTCGGTGGCCCCTCGCGCCAACCACAAGCTCAGCTACAAGTTCTATGGGCCATTCAAGATTGTCGCCAAGGTCAACGATGTCGCCTACAAGCTCCAACTGCCTCCTCAAGCGATGGTGCACCCGGTCTTCCACGTCTCTCAGCTTCGACAGGCGCTACTCCCAGGCATCACAACAGCCTCAACGCTTCCCTCGGGCACGGGCGACACGGTGATTCCACTCAAGGTGTTGCAGTCAAGATGGCGCAAGAAGAATGACGCCATGATCGAACAAGTCCAGGTGCAGTGGTCGGCCGGCTCAGAAGTCGACATCACCTAGGAGGACAAGGAAGCGCTACAAGCTCGCTTTCCCCAAGCGGAGGCTTGGGGGAAAGCCTATTCCCTAGGAGGAGGGGATGTTAACACTCCCGACAACCCTGACCCACCTGCCAGCAAGGCACAGGCACGGCCCAGCCGTACCCGATGCACCAATCCCCCCTTCTTCGGCCCAGAGTGGCACGCCAAGCCCGGCCCAGCCACGACTACTACTTAAGGGCGTAGTCCACTCCGTCTCTCCTCATCTAGTGGATCACGGACAGCGGCGACGGCAAGAACCTTAGATACTCTCGATCCCCATTCGTGTAATCAAGCTTGTATACAGACTAAATCGCTACTGAGTGACTGCTAGATCGATTCCCCCCTTGCTTGTCCCTAACAGGGTTGCCGTGCGACAACACGTCCATTAGGAGGGCGTGTTCTACTCGCGGTCGAAGGCGAATGTACCGCTTCCATAACTGTCGGGCACCATCGTCAGCGGCACTCCTTCACCGGCCGTGGTAAGCGATGCGGGCCTGGGAATGCCGTACCTCTGCTGCATCCTCATGGGGCGTTCGCCAAGGAAGCTCGCTCTAGTAGATCAGCAACAGAGACTGGCAAGATGAAAGTGCGTTATATCGACTAGAGGGGGGTGAATAGGCGAATTTTATGAATTCTTCACTGAGGAATTTGCCGGTGAGGAAATTCCTTAGCGAAGAACTACTTGCAGCGGAATAAGTACTCAGAAGTAAGCATAACAGAATACACACATAGTCATCATGATGAAATGAAGACAAACACAGAGTACAGAAAGTGTAAACACAGGATAACACAAGATGAAGACAAACAGACTGAAGAAATTGAACTGAGGAAATTGAGAAAGTCTTCAGTCAAAGTCTTCAAACACAGATATGAACAATCACTCAACACAATAATGAGGAAATGAAAGAGTTGAGGAAATAGAACCAGTAAGGTTGGTGAAGACAATGATTTGGTAGACTAGTTCCAACTGCTGTCTCAGTTGTACGTCTGGTTGGAGCGGCTGAGTATTTAAACTCGAGGACACACAGTCCCGGACACCCAGTCGCTGAGCATGCAGCTCAGGACACCAAGTCCTCACCGTATTCTCCTTGAACTAAGGTCACACATACCTCATCCAATCACTCGTGGTAAGTCTTCAGGCGATTTCCAAACCTTCACAGACTTCGGTCACTCGGCGATCCACAATTCCTATTGGATGCTCTAGACCATGACGGCTAACTGTCTCGAAGAAGCACAGTCTTCAAAGGTAACAAGCGTCGGATCCACGCAGAATCAATCTCTTCAGTGATGCTCAATCACTTTGGGTTTGGATTTTCCTCACTCGATGATTTTCGCTCAAAGTCCTCGGAGGATGGGTTGCTCTCAAATGACAAGTGTCAGTTTCTCTCGGAGCAGCCAACCAGCTAGTGGTTGCAGGGGGCGGCTATTTATAGCCTAGGGAGTAGCCCGACATGATAAGACATAAATGCCTTTCAATGATATGATCGTTATGTGGATAAGATATTTTGGGACAGCTAGCGCGTAGCACAGCAACGGTCGGAAATTTGACTCTCAAATTCCTCGGGGCTATCATGTTCCTCACTGTGTAGGCAATCCGCACTGGCAAATTCCTAACTCCTCAGCCAGAACAAATTCCTCAGCGACCAGAGGAACTTCGTCTCTGTCACTGAAGAAATTGACTGAACTGTATGAGATTTCCAATGGCTTCACTCGAAGGGATTGGTAGGTGTAGGATTTTGAGTTGAGCATAACTTGGAAATTTTTCCTTAGTTTTTCCTCGACCCCTTTAACAGTACGGTGTTTCCTATGACTCAAGAAGCAGAAAAACAAAACTATGAAAACGAAAGTCTTCAAGCTTCATATTCCTTGCATGAATATCAAGTCTTCACGAACACACAAATTTCTTCACTTTCAAAGTCTTCATGAAAGTCTTCAGGAATACCAAAATCTTCAGTCGAAGATATTCATTTTTAGGGGTCAACTTTTACTGTAAATATCAAACTCCTCATAGACTTATAGACCTGTGTACACTCATAAACACATTAGTCCCTTAACCTATAAGTCTTCAATACACCAAAATCACTAAGAGGCACTAGATGCACTTAGAATTTCCCCCTTTTTGGTGATTGATGACAATATAGGTTAAGTTTTCAACGGGGATAAACATATGAAGTGTAAGTATTGATATTGAGGAATTTGATTGCAAGATATAGAAGAACTCCCCCTCAAGATGTGCATAGTGAGGAATTTGCTTTTGAAGCAATGCACACTTGAAGAGTTGAATCATGGAGATCTCCCCCTATATCTTGTAATTCATACATGCATTTGACATATAATATGAAGAATTTGAAATGCATGATGAAATATGGTGCCTGAAGAGATTCAGCATGCGTGAAATAATATTAACGAGGAACAATCATGCAGAATCAGAGTACAGTGCATCAAAAGTATCAGAGCACCATCGGGTTTAAGATTACAACTTGATCCAATAAAAGTTTCAGAAGAGCGAGATTTGTAACTTAGCAAAAAAAACGCCCATATAATAGACCCGCTTGAAGACTAACTCAGATTTCTCCCCCTTTGTCATCGAATGACCAAAAGGATCAAAACTGAGGACTAACGCCCCTGAAGAATATCAAGTTGATGGAGGAGCGCCAGTGTTGTCGGGGTTGGTTGTCGTAGTAGGGCCTGCCGCAGTGTCGTCCAAGTCTTTATTTTCATCAGTGTCGCGCGATGAAGAATAGGAGCTGGCCACCAAGGAAGGAACCTTGACCTTCTTGAATTTCTTCGGTGGAGATGCAGACCAGTCAAATTCTTCCTTGAGACCCATGCTCTTCAGATCTTCGGCGTTGTAGATATGAGATAGAACAGTCCAGGTACGGTTGAAGGTTTCATTGAGGTAGTATAGGTTTTTCTTCACAACATTGTGGGTTGAGGTCATGTTGTAAAGAATGGAACCAAACTAACGCTTGACCCATTTATGATTGCGATCAACTTTCTGATGAAGACTGAGGAGTAACTCATGATCAGTTATCACCCTGGGTGCAGTGGCTTGAGGAATTTGCTTGGCAAGGTGTTGGCGGCAGAATCATGTGTGGTGGAGTCATCATTGGTGGAGTAAGATGCAGCCTTGCGAAATTGACCATCCAATGGACGAATGCCTTCATCTATCACAGTAGTTGCCTTGCCTTTGTCATCAGCTGAGGAAAATGTCCGTCTGAGGACTTCAATTGGAGGCAAGAAACTGCCATGGTTCAGAGTATCAGCCTTGTAGTTGAGTGAAGACCTTGTCCTAATGAATTTCATAATCCATGGTGCATAAGGCTTCAGCTCAAATGGTGACACAGCAATATTTGCCAGAGTCCTCATGAAGAAATCATGGAAGTTGACGGGAACGCCATGAATGATATTGAAAAGCATATTCTTCATGATGCCAATGACTTCTTCATCATTTGAGTCATGGCCTTTGATAGGACTCATTGTCTTCGTCAGAATGCGATAGACAGTCCGAGGCACATACAGTAATTCCTTGACAAGGAATTTGGTTCGTGGGGCCTGCCCTGGCTTCAAAGGCTTCATCAACACTTGCATGTAATGATTTGTAAGCTCAGGTTCATTGTAGATGCAACGAGCACCATCAAGGGGAGGACTGAGTGGAAGGGCACGAAGCAATTCAGTTGCTGGTGCCTTGTAGTGAGTATTTTCTGACATCCAGTCCAGCACCCAAGTGTTCACATCTTTAGAATTTCCTGTGATGTGCAGCATCGCATATAATTGAAGAATGAGTTCTTCATTCCAATCACAGATGTCAGTGCAGAAATTTAGTAATCCAGCATCGTGAAGAACACTGAGAACTGGCTCGAAGCACGACAGAGACTCCATGTCCACGTGAGGAATGTGTGCATGATCGAAGACTTTGTCTTTGTCAAATAGCACAGAGGAATAGAAATTTGCTTGACTAACAGTCCAGAAACGCCTCTTCCTTAAGCGAGCAGAATCATAGGGATTATAGTCAGTGAAGAACACATGCTCGTTGAAGAGATCAGCAGCCTTGAACTTTTGCTTCTTTGAGAATGGATCCTTTGGCTTGGGCACAGGAGTGTCAGTGAGTTGCATCACAACCTCAGGAATCACAATCTCAGGTTCTTCAGGCTGAGGAATTTCTGGTTCCTCTTTAGTGACAGTCTGCATGTTCAAGGTATCAGCAGCAGCAGTTTCTTCAGCACTAGTGGCTGGAATTTCTTCATTCACAGACGAGGTGGGATGAGTTTCTTCAGAGCCCATTTGAACAGTTGGTGCAGAGGACTGAGGTATTTGCTGTAAAGGGGTGAAGTGTGGAGAATTGGGATGCTCACTTTCCCAAAAGTCATCATTCATCACAGGCGTGGTGCATCCAATATCCACGTCTTCATCTTCAAGTTCTTCAATGCCAGCCTCTTCAGCTGTGAACTGAGGCATGGGCGAGGAAGCAACATGTGTTGAAGGGATCGCATCCACTTCAATTTCTTCATCAATCTGCTCTGATGAAGCAGCAGAATGATTTTCTTCATCAGATCCGCTAGGGATCACATATTCTTCACCATAAGGAACAAGCTCCTTTCATGGCATGGTGGAAATCGGAACAGCATCAATTGGATTCTCAAGTGAGCTGGTCATAGTCTTCATTTTCTTCGGAGCTGAAGAATCTGAAGCAGATGATGCTTTCCTTTTCTTCACGGCAGCTTTCTCTGCAGCCTTGGTCTTCCTCACATCTGATGCAGATGGAAGGATAGGAGTTGGGGTAGGCGCAGGAGGAGCTGAGGAATCTGTTTGTATTTCCTCAGGCGCAACTGATGCAGTTGCCCTGACTTCTTCATTTTCTTCAGGCGCACCACTACTGGATGCCCTGGCGGTTTCTTCAGCAGCTAGAATGGAGTCATCAGCCCTGAAACTAGCATTTTCTTTAGCAGGCTGAAAATATCAGCGGTGCTGGCATGATCTTCTGTTTGCTGAACAGAGGCTTCAACTTGAGGAATTTCTTGCTATGATGGGGCTGCAACATTGGTGAACTTCTCAGTTAGTTTAACGAAGCTGACTTTGGCTCCTTGCCAATCAGCATAATAAGAATTGAAATTATCGCTGAGGGTTTTGATTTCAGACTGGATCTTGAGGAGTTCATCAGCTGTCATTTTGACAACGTTGTTCCTTAGGAACTTCTCTTTCCTGAACTGAGCCTTCTTGATTTGCCTGACCTTCTCAAATTTCCATTTTTCTTCATTGATGAAACGGGCAGCACATGACTTTGGCCAGGAGTCAAATTAAAATCAGGCATAGGAGTGTTTGAGTCCTTGTGCCAGAGATCAATGTAGTCGAGGATCACCTTTGGATCCAAAAGCAGTGGCACATTTGTGCCTTTGGCTCTAGTGGCCCTTTCTTGCCTGTCTCTGATGATTTCTGCAAGTTCATCATCATCAGCTTCATCGTCAGATGGCACATGGAAGGCAACTTGTTTCTTCTTCGGACTAGGCCGAGGACCTCATCCAGCAGTGGCCTTGGTCTTCAGCAGAGTGGGGCCTGATGAAGAATTTGGCGCAGCTGAGGAACTTGCTGAGACACCAGAGGCAATTGAGATGCCTGCAGTCCTTTGGCAGGTGGCCAGATGTACAGGTGTTGAGGACTTTGCCGGAGCAACTAAGGACTTTGGAGGAGCAGGAGCAGCGTGAGGAATTTGCCGTGAGGGCTTTGAAGAAATTGGCCGTGAGGGCTTTGAAGATTCTGGCCGTGAGGGCATTGCTGAGGAACTTGGCCATGAGGGCACAATTAATGAAGCACTTGGCTTGTGAGCGGGCTTCTTTGCCATTGATTATCTAGGCTTGTCAGAGGCCTTTGTGGCAGCAGTAGTAGCAGAGTCTTCATTAAATTTCCTCACTGCTTCTTTGAATTGTCTAGCCAACTTGGCTTGGTGCTTGGCCCATTCTTCAGGAAAATCCTCACCACGCTTGATGCTGGTGGGGTCAGCTTCTTGACCAGGTGCCAATGGAGCTCTTGGGCATGGAGGATTTAGAGCGAATTTCTTCATATACTTTGGAGTTACATATCTGTACTCCCTCCATTCTCTTGCCCATCTCCTTTCAATCCTCTATATGCGCACCTTGCGCTGATTTTTGTTCTCCTTTCCGAACTTGGCCTCATCAGGTGTGCAATAGTCCTTATAAATGTCATCAGGGATCTCAAAAGCAGTCATGATCTCAGGCTTCTTTCCTCCTTTCTGTGGTTTCTTACCTTCTGCCATATTCTTCAGATGAGGAATTTGAACAATCGAATTCTCTGAAGAAGTATGCAACTTTTCTTCAAGGAACGCTACAAATGAGTTAAGTTGATGAGAACCTAGTGATTCAGCAGCGGACATGAGTACCTGTGAACAGAGTATAGTTGCGAGGAATTTGAAGAGGTCATATGCGTTCTCAGAAGGTTTTCAAAATGAACAAATTTGAGGAATTTGACCAGATGAGTCTTGAAGAATTTCACTAAGCGTACTTTGTCTTAGGTTCCAGAGTTGTATAGATCGACGATCCACATAACTGAGGAATCTTGAAGAAAAATGATGCTTAGGGAAACAAATCAAGAAAAGATGACTTGTGAGGTGTTTCGTGTGTGAGGATTTGAAGAATAAAACACCTTTGAAGATTTTGTGGAGAAAATTTGAATCAAAGAGGGCAGTAAAAGTAACTTTTAATTACCCTGGTTGAAGAACACGACGAACTGAGAAGAGTAGATTTGAAGCTCGTCAGTTTAGATCTTCCACGCCCTAACTTGGCGGAGGAAGACAGCTACAGCGGCGGCGGAGTGAAGATTTCTGCGGCCGACGCGAGTACGACGGCGACGAGGTCGAGGCAGTGAAGCTCTTCCTCACCGGCGACGATGGAGTAGCGGCGGCGCTAGGGTTTGAGAAGCTCGAGCGAGAGAGAGAGAGAGCAGTCGAGCGGAGTAAAGGAATTGAGGAAGGGTGAGGGGGGTATTTATAGTCGCAGTGAAAAACTGTTCGCCCGAAGATTTAGGACGAACGTGCCCCTGGCCCTTCTCATTCGCTTGACATGTGTCACCCACGTACTGAAAAGTGGAGATCGTGTTAGACCGTGGGTGAATAGAGAAGTCCATCGTGGGATACGGGACGGTTTGAGCGGCAAAACCGAAAATTTGGATAAGATTAGTTTTAAAGTTCCATTCGCAATTTCTTCAGCTGACAGGACACAGTGAAGATTTTGAACGAGTTTCAAATGGAACGCACATGAAGAATTTGTGAATAGATTGGGTTGAGTATAGCATAGAGGGGGAAGGGTCCGATCACATTCACTTAGCAGAAAATGCAACTTGAAGAAATAGCCATAAGTGAATGTTGTAGAGGACATAAACCCATATATATATAGCTAATGAAGAAAAACGATGGAAATAGTGAAGATTTTGCAAAGTTGAAGAATTTGAAAAGCCGAAGAATTTCAAAACTGAGGAAAAACTCAAATTGAAGATTTTCAACTTTGGTGGTGGCGACCCACTGTATAAGAATGATGATTACAGACACCGCGTACAATTGTCATAGGGTTCTGAGAATCAAATTCTTCATTAATTTCTTCACACTTAGAGTGTTATTTTTCATTGATTTGAAGAAAAACGTTTCTTCATGTGTTGCACATCTAAGTCATCAATTTTGCATAAGTGTTAGGATGTGTGTCCTTTTCAAAGAACATTCGAAGACTCTAAGATATTTAGCTCACACCGCAACTTGCTAAATTTCTTCTCATCCAAGGGCTTTGTGAAGATATCGGCTAGCTGTTCTTCAGTCTTCACATGTTCAATAGAAATGTCGCCATTCAACACATGATCACGAAGAAAATGATGACAAATCTGAATGTGCTTTGTCTTCGAGTGCTGAACTGGGTTGTGAGCAATCTTGATGGCACTCTCATTGTCACAGTAGAGAGGCACATTCTTCATGTTGATGCCGTAGTCCTTGAGAGTTTGCTTCATCCTCAGCAATTGAGCACAGCAAGAACCAGCAGCAATATACTCAGCTTCAGCAGTAGACAGTGATACGCAGTTCTGTTTCTTCGAGGACCAACAGTCCAAAGATCGTCCAAGGAAATGACAAGTATCAGATGTTGACTTGCGATCCACACGATCACCAGCATAGTCAGAGTCAGAATATCCAATGAGATCAAAGGTAGAGCCCTTGGGGTACCATAGTCCTAGTGTTGGTGTGTGAGCTAGATATCGAAGAATATGCTTCACAGCCTTATGGTGTGATTCCTTCGGTGTAGCTTGAAATCGGGCACACATGCAAACACTAAGCATTATATCTGGCCTAGATGCACATAAGTACAATAAAGAACCAATCATGGAGCGGTATACCTTGTGATTGAAGTCAATACCATTTTCATCAGTGCATAGATGGCCATTTGTGGGCATAGGAATTTTGACTCCTTTGCAATCTTGCATGCCGAATTTCCTCAGAACATCCTTGAGGTATTTCTCCTGAGATATGAATATGCCATTGTGCTGTTGACGAATTTGAAGACCTAAGAAGAATTTCAACTCTCCCATCATAGCCATTTGATATTCTTCACTCATCATATAGGCAAATTCATCACTATAACATTGGTCAATACAGCCAAAGATAATATCATCAACTTATATTTGACACACAAACAGTTCACCATCATAAGATTTAGTAAAGAGAGTAGGGTCGAGTGAACCGGGTGTGAAGCCATTCTTCACGAAGAATTCCTTCAAAGTATCATACCACGCCCGAGGGGCCTGCTTGAGGCCATAGAGGGCCTTGTTGAGTCTGAAGACTTTGTCAGGATTCTTTGGATCTTCAAAACCTGGGGGTTGAGCAACATATACTTCTTCCTCAAGCTTACTATTGAGGAATGCAATTTTCACATCCATTTGATATAAAGTGATATTATGATGGTTAGCATAAGCAAGTAATATGCGAATAGCCTCAAGTCTAGCAACAGGTGCAAAAGTTTCATCGAAATCAATTCCTTCAACCTGTGTGTAGCCTTGAGCTACAAGTCGTGTGCCTTATTCCTCACCACAAGGCCATTTTCATCTTGCTTGTTGTGGTAGATCCACTTTGTGCCAATGATATTATGCTTGCGAGGATCTGGACGTTTGACCAGTTCCCAGACATTGTTGAGCTCGAACTGATATAATTCTTCTTGCATGGCCTGAATCCACTCAGGCTCCAGAAATGCTTCATCTACCTTAGTGGGCTTTGTGATAGAGACAAAATCATAGTGCCCACAAAAGTTAGATAAATGTGAAGCTTTTGAGCGTGTGAGAGGACCTGGTGCTTCAATGTCATCGATGATCTTTTCAACTTGCACTTCTTTTGCAACGCGAGGATGAGCTGGTTGTCATCGAGGAATTTGATCAGCATTTTCTTCAGCACCATTTTCTTCAACATTTTCCTCAGGTACATCAGCTCGATGATCTTCGTGTTCTGGAATGAATTCTTCAGCAGATTCTTCAGTAGGAATGACATCCTCAGTAGCCTTGAACTTGATAGAATCTTCAGGTGCTGGTTCATCTATCACAGAAGGTAGGTGCTCTCTTTGCGAGCCATTAGTTTCATCGAACCGCACATCTACAGTTTCAACAATCTTGTGAAGAGCGATGTTGAAGACTCTGTAGGTGTGCGAGTCCTTTCCGTAACCAAGCATAAAACCTTCATGTGCTTTCTGGTTCAAATTTAGCATTGTGATGAGGATCTCTAATCCAACATTTAGCACCGAAGACTTTGAAATAACTCACATTGGGTTTCTTGTCAGTGAGGAGTTCATAGGCAGTCTTCTTGAAGAATTTGTGAAGATATACTTTGTTGATGATGTGGCACGCGGTATCAATTGCATCAATCCAAAAACGATGAGGCATTTTGTATTCATCAAGCATAGTGCAAGCCATCTCAACAAGAGTTCTGTTCTTGCGCTCCACGACACCATTTTGCTGAGGAGTATAAGGAGCAGATAACTCATGAGTAATACCAAGTTCATCAAGATAGTCATTAAGACCGGAATTCTTGAAATCAGTTCCATTGTCACTCCTGATGTGCTTGATCTTCACACCAAAGTTGGTTGAAGCCCTCAAGGAAAATCGTTTGAAGACTTCTTGCACTTCATGTTTGTAAGTAACAATGTGTACCCATGTGTAACGAGAGTAATCATCAACAATAACAAAGCCATATAGAGATGCATCATTAGTCACAGTAGAATAATGATTAGGACCGAAGAGATCCATGTGAAGCAATTCAAATGGTCAAGTGGTGGTCATGATAGTCTTCGCTGGATGCTTGGCCTTAGTCATCTTCCCAGCTTCACAGGCACCACACAAGTGATCCTTGAGGAATTTGACATTCTCAATGCCAATGACATGCTTCTTCTTCGCGAGCGTGTGCAGATTCCTCATGCCAGCATGACCAAGTCGTCGATGCCATAGCCAGCCTTCTGAAGCTTTTGCAAGTAAGCACATGGCCGGTTGTGGTCCTGTAGAGAAATCAACGATGTACAAGTCTCCTCTCCTAAAGTCTTCGAAGACTTTGGAATTGTCAGCTTCCATGATCACAACACAACGATACTTGCCAAAGACAACAACCATATCAAGATCACAAAGCATTGAGACAGACATGAGGTTGTATCCTAAGGACTCGACAAGCATGACTTTGTCCATGTGTCGATCCTTAGAGATCGCAACCTTACCTAGACCCAATACCTGACTTTTGCCTTTGTCAGCGAAGATGATATGCTTCAGATGTGACGGTGTTAAGGGAGCATCCATCAATAGATTCTTGTCACCAGTCATGTGATTTGTACATCCACTATCGAGGACCCACTCATTTGCTTTGGGTTGATCATCCTGCAGATGAATTAGTGCAGCTTACGAACTCATATACTTCATCAGTGAAGAATATGACATCAGTATCATCAGTTCAATTTCATCAAGTAATAGCACAGATAAGCAGCGTGAGGACGTGTGAAATGAAAGTTCATTTCATCATGATTCACCTGCGTCCTTTCAGGCATTTTGTCAGGCCCCCAGCAAATTCTTCAGACGTTAAAGCACGTCTGGAGACCTGACCCTGCATAAGAGATTAGTTCTTTTTCTTCACCACCCACATCTGGAGGGGTGGCAAAGAGTTCATCACTCTGCGAGCACCATATGAGAAAGGTGGCAAAGATGGCAAACCATTTCGTTTCACATAAGAGGGGTTAGGGTAAGCATATGAATAAGCAGAGAAATTCTTCGAGGACTTATGAACATAATGATTTGAAGAATAATGCACATATTCATAGCCCTTAGCTCTACCCTGCGAAACAGAGTTGTTAGCACGATGATGTTCATATGAGGACTTTGATCCTTTTGAGGAATTTGATCCATGTGAGGAATTTGGTCCGTATGAGGACTTGGATCCATATGAAGAATTTGGTCCATGTGAAGAGTTTGATCTGGGGTTCCTGTTCTTCACTGGTGGTGTCATGAGGACATTCACCTGAATACTTTCAACATAACTTTTGGGAACCCAGATTTTCTTCATAGGGGAACCGTTCCTGCAGTTAGTGCCAACATATCTAGCAAATACTTCACCATTCTGATTTTTGAACAGTTTATAGTTGGAGTCAAATGACTCATCAGAAGAATGAGAAGATTCACATGTAAAGCCAGATCAGTTAGATGGATCAACTAGAGGTCCCTTTGCAGCAACCCATGAGGTTTTGGGGTACTGCTCAGGCTTCCAATATGTTCCATCAGCATTGAGTTTCCTCTCAAAGGCAATACCCTCTTTCCTAGGGTTTCTGTTGAGGATCTGCTTTTTAAGCACATCACAAAGAGTCTGATGCCCTTTGAGGCTTTTGTACATGCCTGTCATATACAATTCCTTCAGCCCTGCATCGTTAGTGATACTAGCAATGTCCTCAGATGAGGAATTAGTGATAGCAGAGCCAGGTGAAGAATTTGTAACATTTGAAGCATTTGAACATTCAGATGAAGAATTAGCAGATTCACGTTCAATACACTTTAAGCATGGAGGATCAAATTCTTCCTGAGTGGCGCTGATTTGTTGAGCAAGTAATGAATCCCGCTCTTTCTGAAGATCTTCATAACTCACTCTTAGCTTCTCAAGATCTTGCTTTCTTTGAAGGAATTCATAAGAAAGCTTCTCGTGATCAGTTAAGAGAGTTTTATGATGACTTTGAAGGTTGTCAAACTTAGACTGAAGTCTCTGAAGATTTTCAGTTAAGTCTTTAGTGCGGTCCATTTCATCACCCAACATATCATCACTTTTGTCTAGCATGTTTTGAAGTTTTTCAATAGCCTTTTGTTGTTTCACAGCAATCTTAGCAAGTTTAGAGTAGCTAGGCTTAAGATTTTCATCAGATTCATCCTCACTTGATTCAGAGGAGGGGTATTTAGTTACCTTAGCAGCCTTTGCCATGAAGCAATAGGTGGGAGCGTAGTCATCATTGCCTTCATCAGCGTCGTTGCTGTTGCCATTTTCTTCAGAGTTGAAGATAGACTTACTGACAAATGCAGTATCAAGAGCTAGACTTGCCACACCTGACTCAGACTCCTCGGATGCCTCCTCTTCCTCATTATCCTCAGATTCAGCCTCATAATCCATTTCCTTGCCAATGAATGCCCGAGCCTTTTTGGAGCTGCTCTTCTTGTGGGATGAAGACTTCGAGGATTTTGATGATGAAGACTTTGAAGATTTCTTCTTCTTCTTGGCATCATCAGAACTGTAATCCTTGTATTTCTTCTTCTTTAGTTCCTTGTCCCACCGAGGACAATCTTGAATGTAGTGACCAGGCTTCTTGCATTTGTGGCATAGCCTTCTCTTATAGTCACTTGATGAGGAATCACTCCTCCTTGAGGATTTTCTAAAGCGACCACGTCTTGAGAATTTCTGGAACTTCTTCACGAGCAGTGCCAGCTCCTGGCTCAATTCTTCGGGATTACCAAGGCTACTACCAGAATCTTCACATTCAGAATCAGACACAGCCTTGGCCTTCAGGGCACGTGTTTTGCCATAGCTTGAACCATAGAGATCTCTCTTTTCAGAAAGCTGGAACTCATGAGTATTTAGCCTCTCAAGGATATCAGTGAGATCTAGTGACTTGTAATCAGCACGCTCTTGAATCATCAGTGCCAAAGTGTCAAATGACGAATCGAGTGATCTCAGCAATTTCTTCACCACCTCATGATCGGTGATGTCAGTGGCACCGAGCGCTTGAAGCTCATTTGAGATATCAGTGAGGCGGTCGAAGGTTTGCTGAACATTTTCATTATCGAGTCTTTTGAAGCGGTTGAAGAGACTGCGAAGAACGTCAACACGAGAGTCACGTTGAGTTGAGACTACTTCGTTTACTTTGGAGAGCCTATCCTAGATAAGCTTAGCAGTTTCCAAAGCACTCACTCTACCATACTGCCCTTTACTTAGATGACCACATATGATATTCTTCACTTGAGAATCGAGTTGCTTGAATCTCTTCACATCAGCAGCATTCAGGGAAGGTGTGACTGAGGGAACACCATTTTCCACAACGTACCAGAGATCATTGTCAATTGCTTCAAGATGCATTCGCATCTTATTCTTCCAGTAGGGGTAGTCCGTGCCATCGAAGGTAGGACACCCAGCAGAGACCTTGATCATACCTGCGGTCGACATAACTAAAACTCCAAGCGGTTAAACCAAAATCACACAGAACAAGGGAGTACCTTGCTCTGATACCAATTGAAAGTGCGTTATATCGACTAGAGGGGGGTGAATAGGCGATTTTTATGAATTCTTCACTGAGGAATTTGCCGGTGAGGAAATTCCTTAGCGAAGAACTACTTGTAGCGGAATAAGTACTCAGAAGTAAGCATAACAGAATACACACATAGTCATCATGATGAAATGAAGACAAACACAGAGTACAGAAAGCGTAAACACAGGATAACACAAGATGAAGACAAACAGACTGAAGAAATTGAACTGAGGAAATTGAGTAAGTCTTCAGTCAAAGTCTTCAAACACAGATATGAACAATCACTCAATACAATAATGAGGAAATGAAAGAGTTGAGGAAATAGAACCAGTAAGGTTGGTGAAGACAATGATTTGGTAGACCAGTTCCAACTGCTGTCTCAGTTGTACGTCTGGTTGGAGCGGCTGAGTATTTAAACTCGAGGACACACAGTCCCAGACACCCAGTCGCTGAGCACGCAGCTCAGGACACCAAGTCCTCACCGTATTCCCCTTGAACTAAGGTCACATAGACCTCGTCCAATCACTCGTGGTAAGTCTTCAGGCGACTTCCAAACCGTCACAGACTTCGGTCACTCGGTGATCCACAATTCCTCTTGGATGCTCTAGACCATGACGCCTAACCGTCTGGAAGAAGCACAGTCTTCAAAGGTAACAAGCGTCGGATCCACGCAGGATCAATCTCTTCAGTGATGCTCAATCACTTTGGGTTTGTGGGTGTTTGGGTTTGGATTTTCCTCACTCGATGATTTTCGCTCAAAGTCCTTGGAGGATGGGTTGCTCTCAAATGACAAGTGTCAGTTTCTCTCGGAGCAGCCAACCAGCTAGTGGTTGTAGGGGGCAGCTATTTATTGCCTAGGGAGCAGCCTGACATGATAAGACATAAATGCCCTTCAATAATATGACCGTTATGTGGATAAGATATTTTGGGACAGATGTCGCGTAGCACGGCAACGGTCAGAAATTTGACTCTCAAATTCCTCGGGGCTATCATGTTCCTCACTATGTAGGCAATCCGCACTGG
Organism: Triticum aestivum; assembly: GCF_018294505.1. Classification (NCBI taxonomy): domain Eukaryota; kingdom Viridiplantae; phylum Streptophyta; class Magnoliopsida; order Poales; family Poaceae; genus Triticum; species Triticum aestivum. The sequence continues at coordinate 359,998,383 of NC_057810.1, forward strand.
CGAATTCCTAACTCCTCAGTCAGAACAAATTCCTCAGCGACCAGAGGAACTTCGTCTCTATCACTGAAGAAATTGACTGAACTGTATGAGATTTCCAATGGCTTCACTCGAAGGGATTGGTAGGTGTAGTATTTTGAGTTGAGCATCACTTGGAAATTTTTCCTTAGTATTTCCTCGACCCCCTTTAACAGTACGGTGTTTCCTATGACTCAAGAAGGAGAAAAACAAAACTATGAAAATGAAAGTCTTCAAGCTTCATATTCCTTGCATGAATATCAAGTCTTCACGGACACACCGATTTCTTCTCTTTCAAAGTCTTCATGAAAGTCTTCAGGAATACCAAAATCTCCAGTCAAAGATATTCATTTTTAGGGGTCGACTTTTACTGTAAATATCAAACTCCTCATAGACTTATAGACCTGTGTACACTCATAAACACATTAGTCCCTTAACCTATAAGTCTTCAAGACACCAAAATCACTAAGGGGCATTAGATGCACTTACACAAGATCCAAACTCGTTGGTACGAGGAAGAAGCGTCTAGTATGCTCCATGGATGCTGCGCCCGTCGCTGCTGTAGGCTGTAGCGACGGCCTCCTCATTCTTGTTCTCTTGCGAGCGTATCATCCGACGCTATCTCTATGGCTGCCGCTACTCATCGAGCACATTGTGCTCTGGATATACCATGGTGACATCGCTTTCCTCGCTATGTGAGAAGGCCGTCGAGATGAGGAAGACGGTTGGTCACGGAGGGAGAGGGAGGCAAATGGTTTGCCCATGGCCGCTGAAGGAGTGGCAGTATCTTGGAGACCAGGGCGCACACGACATTGATGGATCTTTTGGCCGCCGCGCAAGGAGTCTGAAGGAGGAGTCTGCGGGGGCAAGTGATGTTGCAAGAGGAGGCTGCATCAGGGAGATCATGGGGATTAGGGTAGGATGGCATCCTCGTGGAATCAGGGATCGTGATATGTGCGTGTGTGGGGCCTTCTAAATTAGGAGGGAAGGAAACTTACACAAAACATGCAAGGCGGACAAACGAAAGAAGCGATACGAACGGCAAGATGAACAAACGAAGCAACGAACAACCAGAGGAACGAACGAAGCGACGTTCGAGGCCTAACATCACGAACGCATACCCCCCCCCCCTTTAAAGCATCTCCAACAGACGCGCCAAAAGACATGCGCGCGCGGTAAACTGGGGTTTTAGCACGCGTGGCAACTTTTCATGCGCTCCAGCGGGGGCGGGAAACTACAGCGCGCGGGAAGCGATAACGCGCGCGCGGGAGATAGCGGCAGCTCGCACGGTAGATTTGGTGCGCCGCTTCGCGTGCGCCTATAAAATGCGGCGCTCGCCACGCGCTCCACCACACTGCCACATGCCCTTCCCCTCGCCACCTTGCCGCTTGCACACTTTCTCGCTGCTTCCAGCGCCCCGCCACCATCGCGCCACCATGCCGCCGCGCCGTCGGGGATCTTCGGGCTACCGCGGCGTCCGCGAGCGCCCCAACGGCTGATACTCTGCCAAGATCCAATCCGGCGATGTCTGGCTCGGCCTCGGCTCGTTCCGGACCACGCACGAGGCGGCCTCCGCGTATGACGCGGCAGCGTGGCACTTGGAGAGGCCCCCGTCGCGGATGAACTTTCGGGACATCCACACGTGCGAGCAGGCGCAGGCCTCGCCCCTCCGCCTCGTCTGATCACGGACCAGGACCGTGCGGACCATGTTCGGCTGCAGCGCCGCCTCCTCGTCACCGAGGAGGACGAGCGAGCCATGGCGGAGTGGCACCGGCGCCACCCGGAGGACATCGCCAATGAGCGCGCCTACTGGACGGAGAGGACGGCAAGGTGCCGCGTGGAGCGGGTGGACCGGCATCGGCGGAAGGCATTGGCGATATCACAGTGCGATATCATTGAAGCAGGTGGGAGGTCCATCTTCACGTCAGACGATGAACGTTGGGACGATATATGGCTCGATACCTTGGACAAAACCTCCGAGGATGAGGATGATGATGAGGACTCGGAGTAGTTCTAGCTGCACCGTAGTTTTATCTAGTTGCACCGTAGTTTATTTTATGTAGTTCGGTTTTATCTATCTATGCTATGAACTTGTTTTACCTATTTGTATCGTCTATGCTATGAACTATGTAAAATATATTTGTATCGTTTTTTAGTGTCTATGTCAAATTTATTTTCTGTCCAAAATGCAACAAATATGAATGTGTGCGCGCTTCATTTTAGTGCGCTGCTGGAGCTGCACGCGTGTTGTATTTTAGCGCGGCTGCTGGAGCCAGTGCTGTGCGCCGCGCCAAAGCTGGCAATGGGCGCGCGACAAACTACTTTTTAGCGCGCCGCGCGTGGCACCCAAAAAACGGGTTTACAACGCGCAAGTAATTCTTTTAAGGCGCTAGAAGTCGTTTGCTCCAACAAGCGCCGTAAAATATGCTGCGCGCGTGAGTCCAACGATCCCATTTGCAGCAGCCCAGAGTTTGCAGCGCGCGCGACCAGACACACTAAATATGCTGCACGCGATGCCTTTGTAATGCGCGCGCTGCATTAGTTATAGCGCGCGCTTTTTGTGTGGCTGCTGGAGACTCCAAATCGGGTTCGCGCGCGCTAAAAGCAGGTTTTATACCGCATGTCGCTTATATAGCGCTTCTGTTGAAGATGCTGTTATGAGTAGTAGAGAAATACATATGAGTTGTGTGCATCATTTCGATACGAGGCCAGGCTGTTTCTTCCCTTTTCGAGAAAAGAATGAGGCGCCTCATTTTCTCTCATTTAGCTATTTATAACGCTTAGCGCAGGCCTTATAACTTTTCCTAAATACTTAAACGCGCAGCTGCGCTATCTAGACGCTGCGAGTGCATGCGCTAGACAACAAAAATAGTTCGTTGTATGTAACAAAAGCGTTATCCAGTAGGTAGTGTAAAGAATACCTATGCGCATGCATGTGTCGATGTCATTTATTTATTCTGTTTTAGTTTTTCAAAAAGTTACAACTTTTGAACTGAGTGTTAGAACGCAGAACCGTTTTCACCAGTGGGTTTCTCGTGACGAGGTCTTCAAAACTAGACCCCATATGAATATGTTTTGATGATTTTTTTCAAAAGCAACTTTGATGCTGGATGAAGCAACTTTAGTGCTAAACATGAGCAACTCTGATGCTAGATGAATTGCACCGTGTGTATAACTAACTTCGCCTAGTAGCCACCTAGTTAGTTGTGTGGACAGTGTAATAGGTGATCACCATGATTTCTAAGTTGCATACATTGAAAAATAAGTTATGGATTGTTTAGTTGCCTATCATACTATGAAAGTTTCTTACCGTAGGGTGGAAACTTGTCTAACATGGCTTCTAAGTTGTCTACCTCAGAAACCAGGTTGCCCTTTCACTACGAAGTTGCGTATGAGTGATCCTCAATTTCTTACAATACTATGAAAGTTGTCCATCAAGGGATCTAAGTTGCCTACAATATTAAAAAGTTTTTGTGGGATCTAAGTCATCTATCATGATTTCAAATTTTGAACTATGTGGGTATGGATGGTATCAGATCTATGTGCTTTCCTTTTCTTGGGGAGTCTACCTGCCAACGCTACTGAGCACACGGGTGTTGGCTAGCCAGGTCGTAACGAGCTCTTCAAAACTAAACCCACATGGATATGTTTTGATGATTTTTGTTTCTTCCAGAAAGCAACTCAGATGGTAGATGAGACAACTTTATTGCTAACAGAAGCAAGTCCACTCTAATTTAAAGTAACTAATTACCAATAATGAGCAACTAACTAGTAATAGAGAATAACTTTGAATAGAGGTAGACAACATCATATCACCTTTATAAGCAACTTTCTTTCTACGAGAGACAACTTTAGTGCTAAAAATAGGCAACTTCACTACACTTTATCCTAATTATTATTTTCCTAACATTCTCCTAACTTCCTCACCGGTACTTCTAAGTTGCATATTCTCCTAACTTCCTCACCGGTACTTCTAAGATGCATATTGTTCATGCTTGTATGTTGTTGTTTCTAAACTGCCTATAATACTATGAAGTCATCTACCATTGATACTCTTGTGTCTGCTATTGCTAACTATGATAGGCAACTTGGTGGTCAATTTTGGGAACTTTTAGAGTGTTTGCAGGCAACTTACAAAAACAATGATAAACCACTTTGCAACATTGTAGGCAACTATTTTTGCAAAGTTAGGCAACTGAGCAGCAATGATAGGCAACTAATTACCAATAGTAGGCAACTAGGCATCAATGGTAGGCAATTTACAATATTTATAGGCAACTGCACATCAATCGTAGGCAACTGACTATCAAACAATAGGCAAATGAGTAACCATGATAAGCAAGTTGGGATAATGTTAGTAAAATTCATGGGTACACAGCGCAGTGAAGTTGTTTTGTATGTAGCACTAAAGGGGCCTTCTGTTTTGTGTGAGTTTTCTTGTTTTTACACAAACAAACCTAATAGGAAGTCCTACTAGGCCAAAGAGAAGAAGTTGCTCCCCTGTAGCATGATAGTTGCCTCCTTCGCACCCAAAGTTGCCCTCAAAAAAAGTATCCCGTTGCCCACAATCAATCATATAGTTGCCTAAAACAAAGTATCCAGTTGCCCACAATCAACAAAAGTTTGCCTAAAACCATATATCCAGTTGCCCAATCCTCGCGAATAGAAATATTTAACAAGACCATTATTTGGTAAATATCTAAATGTTTTAGATACCTGTAATTAAGTTTGGGTCATAGAGGGGGAGTCAAGATATTCCTCTCCTCGGGTGGGATCCCTTGGTGCGATAGTAGAGGGGAGCGGGTGGAAATGGTTAGGTTTCCTAGCTGCAGATATGAGGCACATGACTGTGGGTGTGTGCGCGCACGCTCTTGTGTCTTTTCCCCCTGTTACTACCTAGTTGCGTAAGGAAAACTGTGGAGTTGTTCAGGCTTGGACTGCACACAAGTTTCCTGGTGAACTTAGTCTTTTCTATATGTGACCGCTTTATCTAGATACCAAGTCAGATTGGGACCACACACGAGTTGTCTAGTGAATGCATTGGAGTTGCACAAAAACACCCCAAAAGATGCTGCCTTTTTGAAGTACAACCCTAGTGCATATAAGTCACATAGTTGTTTTTTTCTACACCCAGCGGGCTCTGTTGGGTGAACTTAGTCTTTTTTATATGTGGTTGTGTTTATCAATATTCAAAGTTATTGTTGCCACCACCTTGTTACAACAGAAATTGTGCAGTGGGGATGATGTCTCCTCCTTTACGCGGCATCTAGTTTTGGACATCGTGTTTGCTCGGGAGCGGTGTAGAGGGCATCATTAGACAGCGGTCGGAGGTTGGCCGTTGGGTTGGCATCTCAATTTGTAGTGCGGACACTTTGTCCGTCGCGGGGCCTCATCTAGAAGGGGCGGATTTTGCTCCTCTTGTCGTCCGCGGAGATAGGATCTAACTTGTGTCGAAGGGAGCAATCAACGCTGAGAGGCCCTGAGAATGCCCCCTCCTCGTTCGTCTTCGATTTCAGACGTATGAACTTGTTCAAACAAATTCGGGTCATTGGATGGTTAAAAGTGTCTAGAGAGGTCGATCCCATAGTGCAATAAAGTTGCTTGTTAACAACACTATAGATGCCTCATGCTTTTTTGTTTTTTTTCTTATTTTTACATAGGCCAACCTAATAGATAGTCCTATTAGGCCAGAAAGAAGAAGTTGCTTTCTCTAGTACTAAAGTTGTCTCCATTGCACCCAAAGCTGCTCAAGAAAAAAATCATCGAAACCTGTCCTTATGGGATCTAGTTTTGAAGAACTCGTCGCGGTAAATCCAATGTCGAAAGCGGATCTAAATTCCGATGCTCAAATAAAAAATTATGGCTTTTTAAATTTTTCGAAACCCTAAATAAATGCACGCGTTCTCTTAGATGATGTAGCGTGAGGGTGTGGAGCAATGTTGGAGCTGCTTCGATTCGTGCTTGCGTGGGTGAAGGGTGCGCTCGGAACAGCAAACGAGCGCAACGGCGCTAGCTAGCCGCGTCCATGACTTTTTTTGTGAAATTACTTTCTCCGGACTTGTTTTAGTCCTTTGCTTTATCCTTTCTATATTTCTATAATTAAACAAAGACAAAATAATAGAAGTTGCACATCGGTGTGTAGTCGGGAAAGGAGCGCGCACCGGCGTAAGGTAGGAAAAAATGGATCGACATGTATTCGGATTCGTGTCCAAGTGACTTCCTCAACCCGTACGTGTCATGCCTATACTACTCCGAATATATTAGATTAGATCCGCCAATCTCCTACGCCGTCCGGCCGGGCACTAACATATACTCCCCCCGTCCCAAAATAAGTGTCTTGTACTAGAGCTTATTTTGGGACGGAGGGAGTATGAACCTCACCAGCTCTTGATGAGAGCACCGTCTGTCCTCGAAGCCCATTTGACTCCGACTTCAACTAGCTAGCCTACGTTTCACGATCTTATATGTGCGAAACAATAATCAACGATCAATGGCTGCCAAGCGACGGCGATGCCCCGTCCTCCCCGACCATCTCATCGAGGAAATCTTTCCGCGCCTGCCGCCCAAGTTGGTCTTTCGATGTTGCTGCCTCTCTCGCGCCTGGGTCGCCACACTCTCCTGCAGCGATTTCGTGGACTGCTACCTCCATGTCGCCAATCTCCACGGCAGGCCGAGGATCATGGGCATGGAGGACATGTTAGACGGCGACGTGCCCAAGGTACTCCCGCCGCTCACCAGCACCCTGCGCGTCATCCCAATCGATAGCTTCCCGCGCCTTGCCATAGCGTTGCCGTCCATGGAAGGATATGATGACCACCCGCCGATCCACTCCATTGCAGCGATGCCCGTCACGTCGCAGTGCCGCGGACTCGTCGTACTGAGAGCCATCGCTAGGGGGTGGCCTTTCCGCCCGACATGTACTTCGTTTGCAACCCGAGTACCGGCCAGATAAAGGCTCTCCCGGAGGGACAGACAATGGGCCGCCGTCGTGGTTATAGAGAAAACTATCAGAGCCTAGGGCTCGGCTGCGATGTCGAGCTAGGAAACACGAAGTTGTGCGCATCTACTACAACGGCCGCCACATGTCGCCGTCCAGTGGGGGCGAAGTCTTGGAGATAAACGGCCCCACGGGGATGTGGCGGCCAACCGACGAGAAGCCAACAGGCTGGATAAAGAGCCTCGGTGCCTTCGCGTAAGAGCAAGTATAATAGTCCTATTCATCAGGTTACAAGCGTTTCCACGTCAGCAAAATTCTGAGCTGGAGGATAGTAAATGCATGAAAGAGAAGAGAGCGAGCGCTTCCTCAGTCGCCCGGCTGCAGCACGGGACGTGAGAAATAGCAGCTCGCTTGCAGCCCAAAGCCAGCGCTAGCTCTGCTGTTCACAGTCTCCTATGTCTCACAATCCAATCAATTGTATTTTACTTTCTCCCCATGCATGCAAGCATTGATTATTCTGGTCATGCAATAGCTGGTATAGGGCCGGCCTATTACACGAGCCTACTTTTACAAAGGCTATTGTTGACATGGCACATGTATACAGCCGGTAGCCGGCGTTTCTATTAACCATGCTCTAAGGGCATGTGTACTAGTTAGCCTACCGGGAGCTGTATGCTTGACGTGGAGGCAAGTTCATCATATTCTTCTCGCTCGAAGACGAGAAGCTTGGGACCATACAACTACCACCGTTGGATATGGATGGCACATGTCCTAATGATCTGACAGTTCTTGGCGGACGACTCTGTGTTTTCACCTCCGACAAGTACATATACCACATATAGTTGCTGGATCAGTATGGATCAGGAGGAGCTACATGGGATCTGCGATACCAAATCAATGTAGCAGTAGAGGTCACGCCATTCGGGGCCAGCCCGCTTGCTATCATCGACGACTATCGCCGCATACTCTTCACGAAACCTGATTGCCCTAGCCAAATATACGCATACGACCCTCTCACCAAGAAGACCGAGAACCTCCTTGAGTGGTCCATCCCTAACTCCGCCTTGGGCATAAGTTGTGCTGCTGTATACGGGCAAGTATCGCCTCCCCGGGACGGCAGCCTTGCAAAGACACCATCTTGAGCTCCTCACCATTTACGCAGGCTCTATGGCTGGTGCTGCAGTTACATTGCGTGCCACCACGCATCATTGGAAGACTTATGTGCGTGTGCCGGAGCTGGCGCTCCATGATATGTCGTCTCTGCTAGTACTAGCTAGATACCACTCTCCCATAATATAAGAGAGAGAAAACAGGGCAGAAAAAATAGTTATTATTTTTTACATTTATTATGTACTCCCTCCGTTCGGAATTACTTGTCACAAAAATGAATAAAAATGGATGTATCTACAACTAAAATACATCTAAATACATTCATTTTTTAGACGAGTAATTCCGAACGGAAAAAATAGAAGAGATCTTCTTGATATTATGAATACACAGAATGGAATGGCTATATAAGTTTCCAGTCTCATACTGAAACTGGATGTTTTGTTGATACTTTGTACATAGAGTTCTACGGTTCTACCATCTTATTTTCACCTAAGTTGATCAGAATTCTGTACATAAGATGATAGAGGCCATTCAGGAAGCAAAACCTGGTCTCATTCGCCTTCACCTACAAAAAGAATTCACTAACCTGAGTTCAAGCTTAACACGCCTTCCTCTAAACCTACATCTTCCATGTTGCCGTGTCATCCATTAGTGAGCACTGCTTCGTGCATGTGCAGTTTGCAAGCTCCACACTGCGTGCTTGCGACCTGGGGTGACCTCTGTGTGCTCCACCCGCGAGCATCGTGATTTTTTTTCTGAGGCAAGCGAGCATCATGATTCATGGACACGGTAGTGCCCCAGGTCCACTCTGTTTGCTCGCTCTAGTGTGAAAATCGCAAAATATAATTTGCAACCCAAGCATCCCAACCCAAGTAGCCAGCCCGGCCAGCTCTACCATGACAGAATTTTTTTTTGACCCAACATCGTAGAACAATTGTTCTACGATTAATATATTAAAATAAATATAGTACAAATATATTACAAATCCCCTAAGGGAGGAACGTCAGCAAGGTAGCTAGCCAATGCCTGTTGTTGGTATGAAACTCATGATTACAGGTTATGTTCTATCCATTGAGCCAGCCGAGCTTTAAACTTTTGCTTGATCTTGTGTTTGAGGAGTTTGAGGTCTTACTTAAGGTAAAATCTCCAAGACTGAATGGACTGTGGAATTGCTCTGAAGATCTTGCTATTTCTCTATAGCCATATATTCCAGCAACCCAAAATGATGATCTCTACTACAAATTGCTTTGGTAAGAGATTTAAGGCCAGAGTGGTATCCTCATAAACTGATCCTCTTTTCCTATGCGAAAGCAAGGAATTCCAACAGTCCCGTGCGAAGTTACCGTCCCAAAGAAAATGCATAGTGGTTTCTTCTGCTTGCTGATTGCAGTTAGGACAATGAATGTCCTCTAGCTGCATACCTTTTCTGAGAAGGAGAGCTCTAGTGTTGATTCTGCAATGGGCCACTAACCAAAAGAAGATTTTGTGCTTTAGTCTACTCGAGCTTCTCCAAATAAGATTGAAAAAGGGATGCTCTTCCTGTTGTTCCAAAAGTAGATTATAAATTTGGATTGCAGATGTCTTGCCAGTAGCCCCAATGATAGTCCACTTATCCTCTCTGTTTGGGAGTAAAGTGGGTTCTAGATCTTGGAGTTGATTAAATTCCTCCTATGCTTCCAAAGAGAGAGGCAGGTGGAAATGTTCAGTCCAATCATTCTCCCCAAAAAAGTCTTGAACAGACTGCTCATCATTCAGTGCAAAGGAGTGGAGATGTGGAAGGATAGATTGCAGGTTGTGCTCATTCCAAGTATCTTTCCAAAAAAGAACAGTTTGTCCATTGCCAATTGTGCATCTGCTAATCTACTTAAACCTTGATAGGAGACTTATGTGTGATTTCCACCAGAAAGATCCCACAACATTTCCTGCTGGTGTTTCTGAATGACAATACTTTTCCTAGACCAGCTTAATCCAAGGTACATCTTCTTTGTTTATAAATTTGAGGAGGTTTTTCATGAGGAGAGCCTTATTGTGGAGAGCAATATCAAGAATACCAAGACCACCTTGATTTTTTGGCAAACACACCTTGGACCAAGCAATGAGTGATGTCCCTCTATCTTGCATGCCAAATTTTCTCGAGAGAAAGTTTCTCAAGTACTTATTGATCTGCTCAATCACACCTATAGGAAGTGCCAAGGTACACATAAAGAATATTGGCAATGCTGCAAAACCGATTTGATGAGCAATAATCTTCCATCATATGACAGGATGGTAGAACAACCAGAGAGCCTTCTCTCAATTCTTTGCAACACTGGACTATAATCTTCAATTTTTGGCTTAGAAGTTCCAAGTGGAAGGCCCAGATAAGTGAAGGGGAAGTGGCCTTGTTGACACCCCATAATATTGAGCAGGGTTTGGAGTTGATTTTCAGAAACATTGATTGGCACCATGAAAAATTTATCATAATTGACTTTAAGCCCAGTAAAAGCAGTGTAATGCAGGATGAGGTTTTTGACTTGAGCAAGTTGTCTTGCTTCAGCAGGCAATACTAGGATTGTATCGTCAGCATATTGGATCTTTGGAAAACCAGGGCAAGCTTGACAGCTAATGGGAGCATGAATTATTCTGGTGCATAGCTTCATTGAGCATTGACTGAAGAAGATCAGCTGCAAGCACAAAGAGTAAAGGGGAAACATAATCCCCTTGCCTGACTCCTTGTCTGCAGTGAAAAAGTTTCCCCGGCACTCCATTGAGCAGTACAGAGGAAGTACCTGAGGAAAGCAACATTGTGATCCAGTTAATCCGTCTACTTCCAAAACCTCTAGCTTTCAGAATAGCAAGAATGGCTTGATGGTTAAGCAGATCAAAAGCTTTCTCATAGTCCAGTTTGAGGAGAACAATAGGCTATTTAGATTGTTGACATTGATGCAGATATTCAAGAGCCCATCCTAGACAGTCATGACTAGTTCTACTCTTGATGAAGCCATATTGATTAGTGTGCACAATCTTGAGAATCACAGTCTCTAATCTATTGGCCAAGAGTTTGGTAATGATTTTGATAGTGCAGTTGAGAAGAGAAATTGGCCTGAAGTCACTGGCTGTCATTGGTTGTCCTTCTTTGGGATCAAAGTGATAAAAGAGGCATTGATACTCTAAAGTGAGATCTTCCGATGATAGAAATCATCAATCAACTTGTAGAAATCTGGAGCAATTATATTCCAACCTTAATAAAATCTCCATTAAAACCATCAGGCCCAGGTGCTTTGTCAGAAGGCAGGTGCTTGAAAACTGAGTCAATTTCTTGCTTGGTGAAGGGGGCATCCAGCTCCTGCAAGTCCTCAACCCTGGTAATGAGATTGATCAGGTTTAGAGGGTGTGAGATCTCTCCAGTCTGGCCCAGTCTTTCTTTAAAAGCAGTCCAAAGAATTGCAGCTTTTTCATGATGGTCTGACATTTCTACTCCTTGATCATTGCATAAACATTGAATGTAGTTATTTCTGTATTTGATGGTTGCCTTAGCTTGAAAGAATTTAGAGTTTTCATCACCAAATTTAACCCATCGAATTGTTGCTCTTTGTCTCCAATAAATCCTTTGAAAAGACATCAATTTTAACAATGCTCTTTTAGCATATCCCTACCATTCTGTTCTATATCTGTGAGCATGTTATATTCCTCAAAAAGATCCCACATGAAGATGACATTATATGTGGCCTGAATGCTGCTAGCTAGGTTGGAGAGACTTTTACTCCAAATTTTTAGTCCTTTCTGAGTCTTTTGAATTTTGAAGTGATGAGATTAGCACTGTCACTTGCCAAAATGGGCTGTTGCCAAAAAGATTGGACAACATCTTGAAAATCATGATGCTGAACCAGAAGTTTTCAAATCTGAAGACTTGAGCTCTAGGAATGCTTGTACCAATTTTTATGACAAAAGGACAGTGATCAGAAATAGGTTTAGCCAGAGGAATAGCCATAGTATTGGGATAGTTGGAAGACCAATTTTTAGAGGTGAACACCCAATCAATTTTCTCCAGCAGTGGAATTTGCTGCATATTGCTCCATGTAAAACTTCTACCTTTCAAAGGGATCTCAACTAGAGCCAGTTGACTAATTGCAGCATTGAAATCCATCATGCAATTAAAGTCACCAGTGCCAACATTCCTGTTAGAGGGATACCTGATATAATTGAAATCTCATGTGATGATCCAATCAGTTTCAACAGGCATCTGAATGTTTCTGAACCACTCCAGAAAGTTGTGTCTCCCTTCAGTATCACAAGGCCCATAAATATTTGTTAGGATCCAAGAATCTCCAGTGTGGACTGAAATAAATCTAATGGAGATGGAAAAATCATTTTTGAACAGACACTCTCCATGAAACATATTATCATTCCATGCCACAAGCAATCCCCCAGAGGCTCCCACAGAAGGCAAGTAATCAAATTTGTTAATTCTTTTGGGGTAAAATTTTCTTATATAAGAACTGTCAAAGACTTCTCTTTTGGTCTCTTGCAGACAAATGACTGAACATTGAGCCTCATCAATCTTATTTGAAATGGCAAGCCACTTATCACTTGTATTAATGCCTCTCACATTCCAATTCAAGAGACTCCATGATTTATTCATTTCAGATTAAGCAAACATAGATCAAGAGAAAAAAGATCATTGTTCAAGAACTTAAAGCAAAGCAGACAATCAATATTGAAATAGTCCCAGAACATGTAGCATCTCTGACAAGCCAATAGTGCATAGAGGAGTTTCATTACAAAAGTGTTCAGAAGCAAAGAACTTTTGTACAGATTGCAAATCATTGCCAAAATTGGACCTACTACTAGGTCAACCCTCCTTGAGCTCAGCATCTTCACTCATTTCCTGCTGGTGGCTTTCCTCCTCTCTTGACCTTCTTCCGCAGGATGTTCTCTTCCGTGCAGACTTTTGGGTCCACCTTGCAGTAAGAGGAATTAAGGTTCTTAATTGCTTTGGAGTTTCAGATAGGAGGTTTAGCAGAGCAGGCCATACAGTTCTTACCATGACTGCAATCTTTCACTTCTTCTTACCTGAGATTCAACTAGGGGCATTCTGCCTTTTCTTTTTTCCTTTGGCAGCAGCAGGACTGCAGAAACTAGCATCTCCAGCCATAGTTGGAGGTTAGACTTCCTCCAAGCCAAGATTCTGCAACTGAGAGCATGAAGGAGCCACAATTACAGGACAAGAAGAAGGAATGAAGAATACAAGATGTTGAGATTGCTGAAACTCTTCACAAATGATATGCCACATAGTTGATTGCAAGAACCATTTTCCCCAATCAAATTTATTAGGTGATAATAAACTAGAGCAAATGAAATCCACCCAATCGAAGGGTACCTGTTGGGGATATAACTGCTAGGTATGAACCGCCCAGGAGGGGCCGGGTTATACCTATGGCAATTCATAATATGAAGCCCAAGACGACACTTGAAGATGGCGGTTCAGTTAAGGGCCCAAGGCCCAAAGGCGGCTTAAGGCCCGTAGAGATAAACCGCCATATGTATATCACTTGTATTGTAAGGCAAGAATAGATAGACACCGAGCTGGACACTGTTTATGAGCCGTTCGGGACTCTGTGAGCCGCCGGGCGTCAACCTCTGTATATAAAGGGACGACCCGGCAGCGGTTCAGGACAAGTAACATCAGATCGAAAGCTAAGTCAAGCGAATTCGCTCCCTGGTAATCGAGACATAAGCAATCCCACCTCAAACTGGATTAAGCCATTACCTTCACTGCAAGGGGCCAAACCAGTATAAACTCCCGTGTCCTTTGTCCCGTTTTAACCTCTTTAAGCTTCCTAGTGGCGATGGCTCCACGACTAAGTCCTTTGGCTAGGATATCCGCCGTGACGTTTCAAGGACAGTTGGTGCCCACCGTGGGGCCAGCGCACGGTGGATTTGAGTTCTTGAAGGGTAACTTCGAAGGGCTCAAGGGATACGCTGTGGGCCGAATGGCCAAGAGTCATCGCGGCAAGCTCTACATCGACGACACGGGCTAGGGCCCCGAGGGCGGCTCAATTGAGTACGGGTACCGGGTCGCCTTCGGCGGAATCCACGTCTTCATTGGTAAGATCGGCGAGCCGGGCCCTGAGCCGGACATCTGCACCGACATCATCGAGACGACTCAGCGTGCGAGACCCACCCGAGCTCAGCCCGCCGTGAAGCGTGCCTTTGTGGGATGCGTCCATGGAGGGGAATTTTTTGAAGGATTTGTGTCTAGCGGTGAGACGGCCATCTACTATGATGGTGAGCCCTCCACGGGTGAGATGGATTCGTTGTATCAACTGCAAGATGGCGGGCTTGGGGGCTGTTCTGATGGCAACAGTATTCCAGACCCCTTTGAGCCGCCGAACAGAGTCGGGATCTTCATGGCTGGCACGCGACCTGGGAAGAACTCTACGGCTGCGGCAGCAATGACTTCTGGGTCAGCGGCGGTGACGACAGCCAGGGCAGGAGGCCCTGTGCGCCCGCCGGCTCAGGTCCTGATGGCTTTAATGGATAAGATGACAACTCTATTAACCGCCGTGGTCAATCCGGCGGATCAAGCTCAACATGATGCGGAAGTGGCACAGTTACGTGAGGAGGTAGCACAAGCCAAGGAGAACCTGGCGGTAGAGGACGTCAAGATGGCCGCAGAGCGGGCGACTTTGGATGCTTGGGCCCAACAGATTCAATCAGAGGCTTCTCAGCTTATGATGGATCAGAACGCATCAAATGAGATCATGAGGAGAAGGCACCAGAAGGCTCAGTCCCGTCTGCCTACGGTTTATGAGGCTAGAAACCTCTTCCGCACGCCTGGTGCAGGGCCCAGTAACCCGCCGGAGGTAAACCGGGATGCAGTGCCCGGAGCTGGGACGTCGGTTCAGCCGTGTCTGACGGAACCCCCTCGTTTGAATGCCGCTCCACCTCACCATGTACCGACACTAGCGGGTCATTATTCTAACCCTTTGGAGAACATGATCGCTGCGGCGTCACGATTGGCGGCTCTCCCGGTGGATGGCGACTCTCCAACGACGGTTGAAACATGAAGGGTCAGAGATCTTCTTCAGACAGCTCTGGCACAGCAGGAGGCGTATTCTTATAGTCGAGACAGGATTCATTCCACCCCTCGCCCAAGCCGGATCTATAGCAGGTACATGGAGTCACCAGCCGTTTCAAGCAACACCCGGCGCCATGACCAGCCGCGCGGATATGACCCGGCATGTGATGGAGTTCCTAACGTGGTTGATCAAGACAAATTGCGTCAGGAAGCCGAGCGGGCAGCTCAGTAGGCGGCTTATCAGCCCCTTCCGGGTTATCCGACGACTTCAATTGAGGCGAGCGTGACCTCTAGGACCGCGGGCGTACCTTGTTTGGTACCGGCTCTGCATAATGAGCGTTTGCCCAAGGACTTCAAGGGACCTCAATAGGTGCCTAATTACACGACCGACTTACCCCCTAGGGCGTGGATTGAAAGCTACGAGATGGCTATGGAGCTACTAGAAGTCAGTGACGCTGCAATGGCCAAGTACTTCACCTTGATGCTGGATGGAACGACACGTACTTGGTTGAAGGGGTTGCCACCTAATCCCATCGGTTCATGGGCAGAGTTAAAGGCCCGGTTTATTCAGAACTTTAAAGACACATGCAAGCAGCCCATGTTGATTGTGGACTTGACTAATTGCAAGCAAGAGGAGGGTGAATCCACGACCCATTGGGTGCGCCGGGTCAAAGCAATCATACACTCATCCGATAAGATGGGCACCGGCTCTGCAGTCTTAATGTTGGAGAAAACTTGCCGTTTTGTGCCTCTGAAACAGAAGCTGGGGCGGCTCAAGCGCGATTGTAATGACATGGGCCAGCTGATGGCGGCTCTAGTCAAATATGCCGACTCTGATAATACCAAGGATCTTGAGTCTGACGATGAGAAGATAGGGAAGGGAAAGAAGAATGGCAACGCTAAGGGCCCTCAGCATAACCCGGCGAATCAAGGGGGCAATAACAAACGCAAGGCTGATGATAGCTCGGAGTTTGTGGCTAACACCAATGCGCAGGGCAACAATCAACGATGTAAGGGGAGTCCGCCTCCTCGGTCTGGCGGGTCAGGTCCCACTCTTGAGCAGTTGCTAAATGAGCCCTGTCCAAGGCATGTCACTCAGGAGAAACCGACCACTCACCTGTGGAAGGATTGTATGATCATGAAGGCTTTCAAGAATTCTAACATGTTTGACAACAATCATGGACCGGGCGGCAGCTCATGCGGCGACGGTTTTCATGGCCCGGGTTATGGAGGTGGCGGCTCTAATTCCGGTTTTCAGGGCCACCAAAATAATCAGGGTGGATATAATCAAGGCAACCAAGGTGGTTATAACCAGCAATCCGGCTAAGGGGGTCAGCAGCAGCAGCAATCCGGATATCAGAGTAATCCAAAGCAGCTGAATAGTGGACAGTATCATGTGTTTACCACCAGTTTGTGCAAGCGGGACCAGAAGCTTCATAAGAGGGCTGTGAACGCTGTTGAGCCGGTAGTTCCTTGTTACTTGTGGTGGTCTGAGCAGCCTATTCTGTGGAGTAGAGAGGATCACCCTCCCCGGGTTGACAATCCGGGTCACTTAGCCTTGGTGGTGGCGCCTCAAGTTGGTGGATATAAATTCACTAAAGTGCTCATGGATGGAGGCAGTAGCATCAACATCCTTTATTATGAGACTTTCCGTCGCATGGGGTTGACTGATAAAAATCTTAAGACGTCCAACACTGTTTTCCATGGAGTGGTGCCTGGTAAGTCGGCGTACCCAGTGGGTAAGATTGAGCTGGAGGTGGAATTTGGAGATGAGCATGATTCCAGGGCTAAGAAGTTAACTTTTGAAGTGGTTAAAATCAAAAGCCCGTATCACGCTCTGTTTGGACGGCCGGCTTATGCAAAGTTCATGGCACGACCGTGTTATGTTTATCTGCAGCTCAAGATGCGGGTCATAAGGGAACCATCACAGTGCATGGGAGTCGGAAGATAGCCCTGGAATGTGAGGAAGGCGATGCTGCTTACGCTGAGTCTGTCTGTGTAACAGAGGAGTTGAAGTTTTACAAGGACGATGTTGACCCGGCGGACATGATGTCTTTGAAAAAGCCAACCACAGAGCATGAGCCGGTGATGAAGTTTAAATCGGCTGACGACACCAAGCTGGTTGATTTTGTTCCTAGAGACTCATCTAAGCAGTTTAGTATTAGTGCTAACCTGGATGCCAAATAGGAAAGCACGCTCATCGAGTTCATCCGTGAGAACCAGGGCATCTTTGCATGGAAACCTTCTAACATGACGGGTGTACCGAGAGAACTCGCTGAGCACGCTCTCAATATTGATCCAAAATTTAAGCCGGTCAAGCAGTTTCTTCGGCGGTTCAATGAGGAGAGGCGTAAGGCCATTGGTGAGGAAGTGGCCCGACTCTTGGCGGCCGGGTTCATTGTTGAAGTTTTTCATCTAGAGTGGTTGGCTAACCCGGTGCTAGTGCTTAAGAAGAACGGCACCTAGCGTATGTGTGTGGATTACACGGACTTAAACAAGGCTTGTCCGGCTGATCCTTTTGCTCTCCCTCGTATTGATCAAATCATTGATGCTACGACGTGTTGTGAGCGTTTGAGTTTTTTGGATGCTTATTCTGGTTATCATCAGATCAAGATGGCAGTCAAGGACCAGGAGAAGACGGCTTTTATTACTCCTTTTGGAGCCTTCTGCTATATGTCTATGCTTTTTGGGCTCAAGAGTGCCTAGGCGACTTATCATCGCTGTGTGCAGAACTGTCTTCATAATCAGATTGGACGCAATGTTCATGCTTATGTGGACGACATTGTGGTGAAGTCCAAACAGAAGGAGACCTTGATAAATGATTTGAAGGAAACCTTTGATAATCTCTGGGTCTACAAGATGATGCTTAACCCGGCCAAATGTGTTTTTGGTGTGCCAGCAGGCAAGCTTTTGGGTTTTCTGGTTTCTAACAGAGGCATTGAAGCTAACCCGAAGAAGATCAAGGCCATCACCTCCTTGGCTAAGCCGGCGTGTATCAATGATGTTCAATGTTTGGCGGGTCGTATTGCTGCTTTAAGCCGGTTCATAAGCCGGTTAGGCGAGAAGGCTATACCACTGTATCAGATGATGAAGAAAGCAGACGACTTTGTCTGGAGTGATGCTGCTAATGATGCATTTGAAGATTTGAAGAGGCAGCTAGCCGAGCCGCTGGTTCTTGCTGCTCCCATTAATAAGGAGCCATTATTGTTATATGTGGCTGCTAACACACGCGCTGTCAGTGTGGCCATTGTGGTGGAGTGCAAGGAGTCTGGCAAAGAATATCCGGTTCAACGGCCGGTTTACTACATCAGTGAGGTGCTTATTGAGTCCAATCAGAGATATCCACATTGACAAAAGCTTGTTTATGGGGTGTTCCAGGCCAGCCGGAAGCTTAAACAATATTTTCTGGGTCATCCCATCACTATGGTCAGTTCTGCTCCTTTAGCAGATATCATTCAAAATAGGGAAGCCACAGGACGAGTCACCAAGTGGGCCATTGATCTTGGGCCTCATGGTTTAAAGTATGTCCCACACATTGCTATCAAGTCTCAAGCACTAGTGGATTTCATCAACGATTGGACAGAGCCGCAGATGCCTAAAGAGAAGCCGGACAACACATATTGGACTATTCACTTTGATGGGTCCAGGCAATTGGATGGCTCGGGGGCTGGAGTTGTTTTAGCTTCCCCTCGAGGTGACAAATTTTGTTATGTGCTAAGGTTGATGTTTCCCTGTACTAACAATGCAGCTGAGTATGAGGACTTGCTCCATGGTCTTCGGATGGCCAAGGAGATGAGCTTAAGCCGGGTGAGGTGTTTTGGCGACTCAGATTTGGTGGCTCAACAAGTCTCAGGCAAATGGGATTCCAAGGATCCCCTCATGGCGGCTTATCACCGTGAAGTTGATGTTGTTGCTGGGCACTTCAAGGGTTATCAAGTGGAGCACATTGATCGCAGAAAGAATGAGGCGGTTGATGCTTTAAGCCGGTTGGCGTCTTAGCGTAAGCCGGTGCCACCTAACACTTTCTTGGATATTCTGCATAACCCTTCTGTCAAGTTGCCTACAGAGGAAGCCTTGGCTGTTGCTGACCCGGAAGCACAATTGGTGGCGGCTCTTCACGTCATCCCAGATTGGACAGTGCCATATTTGGCTTACATGACATGGGGCGAGTTGCCTGAGGATGAAACCTTGGCTAGACAGATAACACGACGGTCTAAGTCAATGACAATTGCCAATGGCGAGTTGCATCATCGCAGTGTCACTGGGGCGTTTCAGCATTGTGTCTCTCCTGAGGAAGGTCAAGAGATTCTTTGTGAGATTCATGAAGGAGATTGTGGCCATCATGCCGGTTCAAATTCCCTTGTGTCCAAAGCTTTTCGTCATGGATTTTATTGGCTGATGGCTCACGCTGATGCAGAGAATCTGGTCAGTAAATGTGATGGTTAGAAATTCTCACGGTGAGCTCACGTGCCGGCTCAAAAATTGAGGATGATTCCAATTACTTGGCCGTTTGCGGTGTGGGGACTTGACATGGTTGGGCCTTTTAAAAGGTCCAAGGATAAAAAGACCCACCTTTTGGTGGCGGTTGACAAATTCACAAAGTGGGTTGAAGTAGAGCCGGTCAGTGGTCAGTAAGTGTGACGTGGCAATGACGGTTCAATTCCTGAAAAAGGTGATTTTATGTTTTGGTTTTCCCCACAGTATCATAACTGATAATGGCACTAACTTGTCCAAGGGTGCCATGAAGGAGTTTTGTCAATGTGAGCATATTCGGCTTGACGTTTCATCAATAGCTCACCCCCAATCCAATGGTCAAGCAGAAAGAGCCAATCAGGAAATTTTGAAAGGCACCAAGCCCCGGCTTCTGGTTCCCTTGCAATGGACGCCCGGTTGTTGGGTGGAGGAGTTACCATCAGTGTTCTGGAGTATCAATACTACCCCCAACAGATCTACGAGTTACACCCCTTTCTTCATGGTTTATGGAGCAGAGGCGGTTCTTCCTAGTGACATCCGTCATGACTCGCCCCGCGGGGTGACTTACGTTGAAGCTGATAATGAACAAGCGCGTCCGGATGCACTTGACCTGTTAGATGAAAAGCGTGACTTGGCAGCAGCCCACTCGGCGATTTATCAACAGGACCTGCACCATTATCACAGCCGCCGGGTTAAGTCGAGAACCTTTCAAGAAGGTGATTTGGTGCTCTGGCTCATCCAGGATCAAATTGATGCATACAAGTTATCCCCACCTTGGGAAGGGCCCTTTGTGGTTAGCAAGAACTTGAACAACGGGTCATACTACCTTATCGATGTTCGAGAGAATAAAGACTCCCATAAGTCGGAGGAGGAGACCCGCCGACCGTGGCAAATTGCTCATCTTCGGCCTTACTACATTTGAGCCACCGGCTCTTATGATGTACATATTTTTGACGATGTATATATTATGATAAGTAATAAAGTAGGACCTCTGTCCTTTTCATCCTCAATAATCATATGTCTTCATCATCATAATTCCAAAGACCAATTAGGGGCTGATCGTATTCGAATCTAGCTTAACTCCTTCAGCACAGCTTCCTGATCGTATCCGAATCATAGCTGATAAAAAAACAATTGATCATTTGGGGGCTGGATCGTATTTGAATCATAGATTAACCCCTTTTTTGGTCCGACTTTGATCATACTCGAATCAGAGTCGATAAAAAATCTCAAGGTCATTTGGGGGCTTCCTGTTCAAACATAGGTCGTATTCGAACCAAAGACAACATAGCTGTGGGTACCCACTTGATCGGTGCAATGCCAAACCCACTAGGGGGCTTCTTGATTGTATTCAAATCATAGCTTAACCCCTTTTGGGTCCGACTTTGATCGTATTCAAATCAGAGTCATTAAAAAAGTCTCAAGGTCATTTGAGGGCTTCCTGTTCAAACATAGGTCGTATTCGAACCAAAGGGAACATAGCTGTCGGTACCCTCTTGATCGGCGCAATGCCAAAACCACTAGGGGGCTTCCTGATCGTATTCGAATCCTAGCTTAACCCCTTTTGGTCCGGCTTACTGATCGTATTCGAATCAGAAGCCTCGTTTTTTCTCTCTGTTTGGCATAAGCTTTTTTGAAAACAATCTTTGGGTTTGTCTTGAGACTTTTTTGTTCATATCTGATGCATATATATAAGTGTGGTCTCTCTTTAACCCGGCTTGACTTTGGATGATAAGTCGCTAGCATATGACAATCATCAAACATTTGGAAGTTTTGGCTTCTAAAGATTGGGTTATCACCCTTACTGTGCAGGTCACATAAATCGACAGTGCAAATTCCATATCAAAGATATGCTATTATAGTCATGTTTCAAAGTTATGATTCATAACAGGCTTATCTGTGACTCCTTTTTTACACATCAGTGGTCATATGTAAGTTATTATGACCTGCCCTGCGGTAAACCGCCAAGGGTTATTGTGATCTATTTCTGTGTGCATAATAGTTCAAGGACTTTCTTATGCATAAGGACAACAGATGATAAGTATAATAAGGGCAAATATAAGACGACGGCTTAACAGTGTTGAGCACCAAAATGTGTACGATGGCACGACAGAGCAAAGTCATTTCTACCCTATTACATGACTCCCCGAGTCCAAATGATTAAACTGTTTTTTCAGAAGACTACAAATATGAGCCGCCCGGTGGATCAGTTCTCTTGTTGGCTTGAAGCTTCTGGATCAACCCTCTCTACTTCTTTGTCCCGTTCCTCGTCCTAGAAGGTTGATGACGACCAGTCAATGCCATTCAAAGCTTCAAATTCAGCTTCATCATCAATTAGCCTGGACGGGTCAACTTCAGGGGCGAAGGTATGCTTACGGATTGGGGGGATCAGGCCTATCACTTTATAACGCGGCATCTGCATCCTCTGATTTCCTGCGTCATAAGCCGGATGGTACTTGGTGAGGTCGGTCTCATCGATAATCAAGGTGGCCATAGGGCGTATTTCCTTCACACAAGCAGCGAAGTCCTCCTGTTCAAATGAAGTGCCATCTTCCTTAAGGCTTGGACACCCAATGGCGATGTCGGCCGGGTCTAATTCCGGTAGCCATGCTTTGGCCTGGCTTAAGGCAGCCACGGCTCCGGCTCTCGCAGATGACCGCTTTAATTCATTGAACTGCTGGGGCAGCATAGAAAGCTTCTTCCGCACATCAACCAGGAGTGTGGGGGCTTCATTTGACAGGGCAACTATGGCTAAGGCACGCTGAGCTCCAGTATAAAGTTGTTCCACGAGTGTGTAAACCGCCTTCAGCTTCACCAGCATGTCCTGGTTGAGGTTGGTGCTCCTAGGGCCTGCATAGCAATAACAGATGAGTTAACAATAGTTCATATGATCACCAAAAAGATTCAACACTTGACACTAGGGCGGCTTACCAAAGATTGTCGAGACCATCTGAGAAACATGGCGTTTTAAGTCGGACAATTCAGTGGTCACCTCTTGAAGAGCCGCCTCTGCTTTTTCAGCTCGATGGGTCAAGGCAATCTTTTCTTCAACCCAGGCCTTTTTCTCAACTTCAAACTCGACCCTCAATTTTTCTTTTTCAGACACGCTGAATTCAAATTTGGAGTTTGCTCTTTGAGTCTCCGTCTCTTGCAGCTCCAAGCAGTTCTTCAATTCAGACAGCTCTGATTGAAGTTGAGCAGTGGTGGTCTGTACATGTACCAGATCACAATCATAAACATTAGTATGCAATATTAAGTCCCAAGCCTTTTGCAAGCAACAACACTTGGCACTTGGGGGCTAATGTCTACCGAAAGTTTTTGTCTAAGTGGCGGCTTATGAGAGTAAAAGTCCCAAGCACTTTGCAAGCAAGAGTACTTGGCACTTGGGGACTAATGCATATTGCTGTTAAAAGTTACACAAATATTATCTTCTACACAAGCATATGAAGGACCGGCACATTCATGCTGATTAAACCAGCCCTTGGGGATTACGGTTTAAGCCAGATTTTTAAAGGTTTTACCAAAGTATATTACTGATGTTCTTAAGTTCGTTCTAAGTCTACATCATATTCATCATATGCAGTAGACTTGGGGGCTAGCATAGTAAGGAGAATTCAATAAAGGAAAAAAATTAGTACCTCAAATTTCTGGTGCATTTGTTTCACCATGTCAACTTCAAGATCGCGACTATTGTGCACTTGGCTAAGATAACTAGAAAAAACTTTGCCAATGCTCAATTGAGTATAGTCAACAACATCAAATCTGACTTTACGTCATTCAATGTGCTCCTCCTTGCCAGAACACTTGGCTAGCACAGTAGATCTCCCCGGCTCAGTATAGCTGGTCTTGGTGATTTCCACATCAACATCTTGTGGGTTGGCTGTCTTTGCTGGGCTTGAAGCTTCAGGGTTTACAGAGTTGTCGGCGGCTTGATCGACAGGTGGGTCAACAGTCATTGTTGGCATGTCGTGAACCGGCTCTACTGGCGGCTCAGGAACAGAGGCCTTAGGCGCTGTGGGTTGAAGCTTCGGCTCATTGACGGTCAGCTCTTCGACCGTCTTGTTTTTCTTCACCCTCTTGCTGGGCTTTGCTTTTCCACTGCATAAATCAAAAAGGTCAGTACAAATATAAAGGATTGTAATGAGTACAGGTTAAGTAAATCGTCATTACCCTGGAGTGGTCTTAAAAGTTGGCATGTTGGACTAAACTGAGTCACCGGAAGAATGTGAAGTTTCCTGATAATTTCAATCAGAAGAGTTGAGTGGTTGACGAGTGAGACCCGCCAAAGGATAAAAAGGGTTTAAGTCGGAGGTGACCTTGTTCCGGCGCTTCCTTGGCGTGTTCGGTAAGCCGGATGAGAGTTCCGCGTCCTTGCTGGTCCGGGCCTGCCTTCGACTCTCATGAATCTGTCGCTTCAAAAGAAAGTGAGGATCCTGATAAGCTAAGGGATGTGAAAATCTTACTTTCCGGGTTACTCTTCGGATTTTTTGTCTCGACAAAGGCTCAGAGTCGGAGGAAATAATAGTTACCTCTTCATCCACTCCCTGACTCATTCCCATGTCAGCCTGATGATAATCAGTGTCAATAAGGTGCTTAAAAAAGGAGCCAAGAGAGTCAAGGGCTACCTCCGACTCAGAGGTGTCTTCTAGTCGAATCAAGTCAGAACTATTGGGCTTCCTTCCTCTTTTCTTGGCTGTGACACCCCTAATTCAATCATACACTAATCATACACGCAAACGTGTACGATCAAGATCAGGGACTCACGAGAAGATATCACAACACAACTCTAAAATAAAATAAGTCATACAAGCATCATAATACAAGCCAGGGGCCTCGAGGGCTCGAATACAAGTGCTCGATCATAGACGAGTCAGCGGAAGCAACAATATCTGAGTACAGACATAAGTTAAAAGAGTTTGCCTTAAGAAGGCTAGCACAAACTGGGATACAGATCGAAAGAGGTGCAGGCCTCCTGCCTGGGATCCTCCTAAACTACTCCTGGTCGTTGTCAGCAGCCTGCACGTAGTAGTAGGCACCTCCGGTGTAGTAGGAGTCGTCATCGATGGTGGCATCTGGCTCCTGGGCTCCAGCATCTGGTTGCGACAACCAGGTAGAAAGGAAAGGGGGAAAAAGGGGGAGGAAAGCAACCGTGAGTACTCATCCAAAGTACTCGCAAGCAAGGATCCACACTACATATGCATGGGTTGATGTGTAAAGAAGCAATATCGGTGGAATGAACTGCAGAATGCCAGAATAAGAGGGAGATAGCTAGTCCTATCAAAGACTACGCTTCTGGCAGCCTCCATCTTGCAGCATGTAGAAGAGATTAGATTGAAGTCCTCCAAGTAGCATCACATAGCATAATCCGACCCGGTGATCCTCCCCTCGTCGCCCTGTGGAGAAGCGATCACCGGGTTGTCTATGGAACTTGTCTGGGTGTGTTTTATTAAGTATCCAGTTCTAGTTGTCATAAGGTCAAGGTACAACTCCGGGTCGTCCTTTTACCGAGGGACACGACTATTCAAATAGATCAACTTCCCTGCAGGGGTGCACCACATAACCCAACACGCTCGATCCCCTTTGGCCGGACACACTTTCCTGGGTCATGCACAGCCTCGGAAGATCAACACGTCACAGCCCTACCTAGGCACAACAAAGAGGTCAGCACGCCGGTCTAAATCCTATGGCGCAGGGGTCTGGGCCCATCGCCCATTGCACACCTGCATGTTGCGAGGGCGGCTGGAAGAAGACCTAGCCTCCCTAATACAAGAGCAGGCGTTCCATTCCAATCTGGCGCGCGCCACTCAGTCGCTGACGTCACGAAGGCTTCGGCTGATACCATGACGTCGAATGCCCATAACTGTTCCCGCGTAGTTGGTTAGTGCGTATAGGCCAGTGGCCAGACTCAGATCAAATACCAAGATCTCGTTAAGCGTGTTAATTAAAGTATCCGCGAACGCCGACCAGGGTCAGGCCCACCTCTCTCCTAGGTTGTCTCAACCTGCCCTGTCGCTCTGCCACAAAGTAACAGTCGGGGGCCGTCGGGAACCCAGGCCCACCTCTACCAGGATGGAGCCACCTGCCCCTTCAGCGCCCATCTCCGAACAGTATCATAAGTAATGTAAGAGTATAAAGTATAAAACATATGCCCGTGATCACCTCCCGAAGTGATCACGGCCGAGTAGTATAGCATGGCAGACGGATAAGAGTGTAGGGCCACTGATGGAATACTAGCATCCTATACTAAGCATTTAGGATTGCAGGTAAGGGTAACAACTATAACAACAATGACATGCTATGCAGTAGAATAGGATTAACCGAAAGCAGTAACATGCTACACTACTCTAATGCAAGCAGTAGAGAGAAGGAA
This sequence comes from Triticum aestivum, assembly GCF_018294505.1. NCBI lineage: Eukaryota > Viridiplantae > Streptophyta > Magnoliopsida > Poales > Poaceae > Triticum > Triticum aestivum. The sequence continues at coordinate 360,024,348 of NC_057810.1, forward strand.
TAGGAGATATCTGGTGATCAGGGGGGGCTTGTCTGGTTGCTCTGGCAAGGAAGGATCATCAACACCATAGTCGATCACAGGGGTATCGGCAGCAGTCTTGGGGTCTACCAGAAAGAAGTAACGGAGGGGAAAACAATAAATAACAGAGCAATCAAAGCATCACAAAGCATAACATGACAATATGCGGTGCTAGGTGTGCCCTAACACGGTAGTAGGTGATACCGACGAAGGGGGGGAAATATCCGGGAAAGTATTCCCGGTGTTTCGTGTTTTCGAATAGATGAACCGGAGGGGGAAAGTTGCGAGTTTGCTATGCTAGGGATGTGCGGTGGACGAACGGGTTGCGTATCCGGATTCGTCTCGTCGTTTTGAGCCACTTTCATGTACAAAGTTTTTCCATCTGAGTTACAGATTATTTTATATTAATTTTCTAAAGTTTTAAACATTTTCTGACATTGTTGTATTTAATTAAATTTGAGTTATTAAATAGCTATTTCATTAAGTGCACCAAGTATGACACCTAGTCAGAGACTGACTGGTGGGTCTAGTCAACTGCTGACTCAGCAGTCAAAGCGGACCAAGCCAACAGTGAACAGTGCAGGTGGGGGCCATCTGTCATTGGCTAGGGGATACACAGCCAGCACTTTGACTGGTCAAACCGGTCAAGGTGGGGCCACATGTCATAGACAGTGGCAATATCAACATAGTTTATTTAAACAAATTAACTTAATTAGGCAGGGTGGGGCCTAGTGGTCAGTGGGTCAATTTGCTAACAGATTTTGTTAGAGTTAAACCTAATCGCTACAGTTGCATGGCTCACCGTCAGTGGCCATCAAGATTAGTTTAATTAGCCTGCTAATTATGTCCATGATTAATTAGGTGTGGGTCCCGTTTGTCATTTACACATGGGTGGTGGATTAGAGTCCAGTTTGCGGCTAATCCCGTGGGGTCCACCTATCGGTGGCCCACGTGACGGTTCGAATAGCCGGCCATGCCAGTGAGGCAGAACACGGCGGCGCCACACGGGACCTCACCGGAATCGCCCCTCCAGCCATGAACAACACAAGGTTGGGCGTATCCGACAATGCAGGAGCTGGCACGTCGGATGGTGGTCGTGACAGTCGCAAGAGAGGTCGGGAATGCTGTCGGCGTTGACGGCAGACGGCGGCCGGAGTTCGGCCTCGTGGCAAACGACGCTAGGGACGGCCAAAACAAGCAAGGGGAGGGGGGAAACGGACGGCGGCTCATAGTGGAGCTGTAGGGATGGCAGTGGGCTCGTGGTGGTGCTTGAGGCAGCGAGGTCAGGGCGGAGATGGCGATAGTGACACGAATCGCGACGAGGTCGAGGAGGCGGCAGAAACGAGCTTCAGGACGGAGCTCCAGGCGGCGGCTTGGTGCTCCTCGGGAAGCGAGGCGGCAAAGGAGGATGAACTTGGCACCGGGGACGACGTGGATGCAGCCGGATCCGTCCTGGAATGGGAAGGGGCAGCGAAGGCCGGCCGGATTTGCTCGTTGGTGCAGCGGAGGTCGGGGCCGAAGGACGTGGAGGCGTGAATCCGGCCAAGTCCGGGGCAGGGACGGTGGCGTAAGGATGGTGGGGAGTAGTTGTGGGCGGAGGCGGCCGTTCCTCGGGGCGGGCGCACCGGCGGGGGTAGGGCTCCCGTGCGGGGAGCGTGGCGGCGCTGGAGAAACGAGAGGGAGTGGGGAGGGGATCATGCGGGAGGAGTGGGGGTCGGTTAGGGTTCCAGGGGTTGGGAGGGCCATATTGGCCAGGGGCGACTGGGCCGGCTTTGGCCAGCTGGGCCGAATGGCCCAATGGAGGGGGGGGGGCTTTTCAAACTTTGTTTTGTTTTGTTTTAATTCTGTTGAGTCGTTTCTTTTTATTTATTTTTCCCTTTACTGGTTTATTTTTAGGCCCATCTTATCTAAGTTTAAAAAAACATAAAAGTTGTACAAAAAATTGGTATTACTAATTATACCTCTGACACTAGAGTTTAAACCCCTAAATAAAATATTTTAACATTTTATAATAACAAAAGGCATTTATTAAATTGGTTAAGCTGTTGTTTCATTCCCATTTGAGCATTTAAACATTTTATGAAAGTGTGGTTTCTCCACCATAATTACCAATGCATTATTTGGCTCACTCCGAACATTTTAGTTTTAATATTTGAAAACTTTCATTGTTTGCATTGATTTTGAATTTTGAATTCGAACGGGATTTGAATCAGAGTGAGCTTAGTAACAGCAACCGTCGTGACGTGGCATCATCAGTAGAGGGTTACTGTAGCTTAATTATCTGGGCGTCACATTGGCGGCGGCTCTCCTGGCGACTTTCTTGGCATTCTTGGCTCTCTTTGCACCTTCATGATCATACGTTTTCTTCAAAAAAAATTCATCAGCCTGTGAAAATTAGCAAAGGTTTGAGTAAAAGACAAAACATCAAGGAAGAAGGTAAATTAACTCAGTTTGGCAGCTTACCCCTGGAGCCGAGTTAGCTTTGCAGAAAGGGCTTAAGCCCACCTTGCCACAATCTGCTAGGCTTTCATTCAAAAGGGACTTCGTCATATCATTGACAACATCATCGGGTAAATCGTCAGGGCTATGGCGCAGTGGATCCTTCTTCTCGCCCGTGTAGGTGCACATTAAACCAGAGCGACGGCTTAACAGGATGATCCGCCATGCGACCCAGCACCAAACCAAGTCAATACCATTTAAGCCGTTCCCTAAAAGAGCCTTGACTTTAGCCATGGTAGGAGCGAGCTTCTGGCGGTCAGCAGCTGACAACTTGTCTGGAAGAGGATGATTGGAATCGAGGCGCAGGGCGTGAAGGCCGGGCAGAGGGTTCTCATCAGCTGGAGAAGTGTCTTGGCAGTAGAACCATGTCTGGTTCCAGTCTTTGGGGTGACTCGGTGGTTGCGCATAAGGGAAGATGGCGTCTCCTCGTCGTTGGATTGAGACCCCACCGAGTTCCAAACTAGGTCCGTTGGAGTATTCATTCTGGCTGTTCAAATAAAACAACTCTCTGAAAAGTAGCAAGCTGGGCTCTTCTTCAAGATACACCTCACAGAATACTTGAAAGTTGCATATATTAGACACGGAGTTGGGTCCGATGTCTTGTGGATGGAGGTCAAAAAAGTGTGGAACATCTCTGAAGAACTTTGAGCCGGGTGGCGAAAGCTCCGGTTCATGTGATCAGTGAAAATGATGACTTCCCCCTCTTTGGGCTGAGGCTTTTCTTCTGTTGGATCAGGAGCATGGTACGACATCACATCCTTTTTGGGCAGATAGCCAGCTTTCACAAAATCGTCAAGTGTACTCTCCTTGACGATGGATTTGACCCAGTTAGATGAAGTGGTTGTTTTGGGCGGCATTGTGAAGAAGGAAGCCTAACAAAGAGTAACATTGCCGGTTCAATTTAAGCCGGAGAAAAAGATATTATGGCACATATTCAGACTGGCAGCTTACAAAGGGGCCTAATGGTATATGGCTAATTATGTCAGGATATTTAAGCCGTCATGAGCAGTCGGATTATTTAAGCCGCCATGAGTAGTTGGACGTTATCTATTGAGCGTTGTAATTTGAGCCGCGATGGCTAGGTGGATCTATCAAGGTGCAGGTTTTGGCTAAGTGTCACACAAACAAGTTTCACAGATTGCAATTGCTATTTTGGATCAGCGCCTGTTCAGGAAAAGGAAATAAATCAAGACCTAAAAAACCAATACAGATGAGTTCATAAGTTCTGAAGGGGTCTTTCCTTCAAAGAAAGGGGGTCCGATAGTATTGAAAGAAAAGGCAAAACAACTACCACATCAGTTATGTGCCATTTTCAGATCAAAAGAGGCTCATGGTGCAAGCACTGAAGATGAACTACGATGAACTATGACGAACACAGAGAAGTTCAGAAACCCTAATGCGGATCTGGTGTATGGGAAAGCAAATACTTACAGGTGCAGATCTACTGCGGAGAGGCACCGCCTTCTCTGATTCGTTCAAGGTGATGCAGTGGCCAAGATGAGGACGATGGTGCACTTTGCGACAGTGGCGGAGCTCGAGCGGCAGAAGGTCACGAGAGCAGGAAGACGATGGAAAAGGGGAGAATGAGGAAATATCGGTCGTGCCTATTTATAAAGAAGGACTCATAAGTGGGCACGAAAAACAAGGAGACCAAAACATGGTTATCCAGCTGCCCAAATGCCTCGATTCTCAGGATGATTATTAAGATAAGGATCCGTTGAGATATGTTGAACAAAGTGTGAATTAATGGCAGGTGATGTCATGGTGGGTTATCACAGATCCATAAGATGATGTCATGGCGAGTTATAAATTCTCGTGCAATGAGGAACAAAAGATTTTTTTCTAAGTGTTAAGATTGACATGAACCAGTTCAAATCAATCTGGGGCCTAATGTTGGGGATATAACTACTAGGTATGACCCTCCCAGGAGGGGTCAGGTTATACCTATGGCGATTCATAATATGAAGCCCAAGACGGCACTTGAAGATGGCGGTTCAGTTAAGGGCCCAAGGCCCAAAGGCGGCTTAAGGCCCGTAGAGATAAACCGCCATATGTATATGACTTGTATTGTAAGGCAAGAATAGATAGACACCGAGCCGGACACTATTTATGAGCCGGCCGGGATTCTGTGAGCCGCAGGGCGCCGACCTCTGTATATAAAGGGACGACCCAGCGGCGGTTCAGGACAAGTAACATCAGATCGAAAGCTAGGTCAAGCGAATTCGCTCCCTAGTAATCGAGACATAAGCAATCCCACCTCAAACTTGATTAAGCCATTACCTTCACCACAAGGGGCCAAACCAGTATAAACTCCTGTGTCCTTTGTCCCTTTTAACGCCTTTAAGATTCCTAGTTGCGATGCCTCCATGACTAAGTCCTTTTGCTAGGATATCTTTCGTGACGTTTCCATGACAGTACCTTGACTTCTGTGGAGCCTTCTGTGCTGATACAAAAATGTTGCTCCCAAGCAGAGTAAAAAGCCATTGCATGAATGTCGGAATCTGCAGTAGAGCCGGCAGGGACATAATTAGCTAGATACTTTCCTTTGATATTAAAACCTGGGGGTGCTGAACAAGTTGAAGATGAGGTGCAAGTGACATTAATACTTTCTGAGGCTGAATCTGGCTTGGATGAAACATCTAAAGAACCGTCAAGTATTTCAATTTCCTCTTTAACATAGGAGCTCTGATCATTTTCTTTGAGCATAGCAGCCAGGATTTCAGAAGGAGAATCTAGCTGAATCACAAGATCTTCCCCTTCAGCAGGATTAAGGTTGAAAAGAGATCCATCCTCTTCCACCAAATTCATGTCAACTGTGATGTCATTGCTTACCCTGGGAGAAAAAACTTGGTCTTGGATGTGAAGACCAGCAGGTGAAGACTGAGGTAACACTTGGTTAAGATCAAGATCAATCCTAACATTTGTTCCCACAAGAGGGAGCAGGTTTATGAAATTCAGGGGAGCAGCCAGGCAGGATGAGCAAGAGCAGGCTGAGCAACAGCAGGCTGAGCAACAACTTGTTGGGCTTGTGGCTGAAATTCTTCCTGTGGCAAAGTTGGCATGGGCCCCAGGGGAAAATTGAGGTTTGGAATACCAACTTGGGCCTGGCCCATTAAATTCAAAATCACATTTCCCTCCATATTTAGTTGTGCATTGCCTTCAAGCATGTCAATGTCCACCCCATTGGATCCCACAGAGAGATTTAAGTCACTATTCATATCCATATCAGGAAGATTGTTTTGTTGCTGCTCATCCAACGGCTGAAACAGATCAACAAGCTCCATGAACTCTCCCTCTTCCAGCTCCTAGTCAATGAGATCATCATTGTCTACTAGCATTGCCTGATGCCCCCAGCCAGGAAGCTCCTCCTCATCCTCTTCATGATTTACTTCTTCTGCATCATGTTGCATAGCCTGGTGATGGAAGTTCTGAGGATCCCCACCCATAACACCTTGAGCCTGGTGTTGCAGAATAGGCCCAATAAAATGATTGAGCTGATTGGGATGGTAAAAATTGTTAACAGGCTGAGGATGAGGATTGCCATCAACTAGAACTGGATCCTCATTAGGTGGGCCACCACCCAATGGCTCTTGCTGGATAATGACAACTGGTATAGTCCAAGATTCTGCATTGTGATCATCAGATTCACACACAACAATACTTATAGAAACATCCACTCATGTTTTTAACTCTAATCTTGACCATTAGGGCTGCTCGAGTTCTCCTAGCCCTGTCTCATAGCAGCATTTTACCAAAACTTCTAATAGAGTTAGCTAGTTCATGCATTTCCCTCTTATCAAATGGGAATCCAACCAACAAAGCCCAAATATATCTATTCAACTCAAGATTTCTCCAGTTAAGGTCCTGATTATGACTCTGAAAGATAATATGAATATCACCATGCACATGAGGGCTTTGCAGAACCAGAGCATCACGACCAAAAGGAGAACTTAATCTCTAACATATGCTTGACCAAAAGGGCACTGGCAGATCTCATGAAACCCTAGGTGCTTGACTTGAGTAATAAACTCACCAAGAATCTGCCGCACATTAGGAAAATGAACTTGCTGGTTGGGCATAGGAACAATGGTAGCTATAGCCCAATCTTCATGCCGAGGCAGAGCAGGGTCAGAAATTACCCTCACTCTAGCAGGTCGTCCCTCCACTTGGATTGCTTGATGATGCGGAGGAAGAAACGGAGTCGGATCAAACAGGAAGTTGGCCATGACACCCAGAACGAGCTCTCCCTCCTGCTCCGAAGATTGCAGTAGCATGCTGACGGTTAGCGGCGGTGGAGGTGGAAGAGGGAAGGAGCGAGCAAGATGAGGCTCGGGAGCAGAAAAAATGGTAGGTGGGGGAATAATACTGGGATCTTGATTGCCAGGGCGATCGATAGCATTCCTCGATTGAGGCACTGGAATCGGACCATTAACGGGGCTGCAGCGGTAGTAGCAGATACTGAGGCAGTCAATTGATTTGACAAAGCGAGGGACCGGAAGATACAGAGATGGTTGGGCCGGGCCTCGCCAGAAGAATGGGCCGCCAAAGAACCCGAGGCAACTGCCGGGCCAGTTTGAATACGCTGAATAGCCGCCTCATTATTGCCTTTTTCCGGAAATTGAAGCCGATCAAAGACTGTAGTAACTGCCACCATTGATTGAGCGGGGCGAGATCTACGATTCTGAGGTTGAATTGCAGTTTGGTTGAAGAATCTTGGTGCACAAACTGCATCAGCAAAATAATTCACATTTCTTGATCTCGATACTAATGTCCACCCATTCTCTTGATCAGGATCAACAAGGGTATGGAATTTAGGACCATTAGAACCCCAAAGAAGAAACCCAAGATTGAATTTAGGCAAAGAAACATTTCCTCCATTGGAGATTGCAAAGCCCACATTGATCGAAGATACAGAGAACTTGAAAAGATGCTCACACAGCTTGCAGACCTTGAACAGAGAAGCTCGACCACCAAAGCATGAAAGAAGAATGGTACCTACCGAATCCTCTGTGAGACGAATCTTTGATCAAGTAAATTCCGCCACCAGAAAAAATTCCCTCTGTCCAGGCTCCACCTTGAAGTTGATCGGCAGATTCATGGAGGAGCAGATACGGTCCTCAAAGGCATGCGCTCGCTCAAAGCGAAGGTCAAAAAGTGACATGATTGTGGTGGCCGTCGACAGCAGGGTGGAGAAACGACGGGAGATGATGTGGTGGCTGTCGTGACCGGAGTGGCCAACGATGGGAGGGCTAGGCGGTGGCTGCCGTGGCCGGAGTGGCCGACAGCAGAGCTAGGTCAGCGGGGGCTCAGTGCTTCTTCTTCTTCTTCTTCCAAGAACATCCGGGCAGCTTCTTTCAAAATTTCAGAGCATGCGGTGGTACAGGATTATCTTCAAAGAGTAGACATGATCGATAGACACTACTAGAATCGCCCTCTTTGGTGAGTTTCCAGGGAACTCAGTAGAGCCCAGAAGCAACTCAGCGAGACCTTCGCCGAGTCCCAAACTCGGCGAACTGGACTCGGCTGGACACACCATGACAGAATTCGGCCCAGCATGCCGACGATATCTGCCAATCATCTCACCATGGAAATGTGGTTGCCTCTGAACTCGGTAGACTAATCTGCTCGTGCACCAGCAGGTCAAGGGATGACCAAGCTAAGATAGAGCCAAGAGAATATGGGTGAGTTTGGTTGGCGTCCACACCACTATATGCCTGGCCTGGATGGTGCCTGGAATTGGACTGATAGTTGTTTGGTTTGTGCCCTGAGAGAAAAACTGCTTGCCTAGCTTGGCTGCCACACCCGTATGACTAGCCTGGTGAGGATAAATAAAATACGATGCATAGCTCAGGCAAGGTTATTAGCCTGGACCAGGCGTCCAGTTTGTTGCGCCTGGATGTGTTGCATGCTAGCCTGGCACATAAGAAAAGGGAGGTACAATTTGCTTTTTAAATAAAATATTCTTCTAATCACTAAATGGCAGAGTAGCAGGCCAGGGTATGAAGCAAACACCCCATGCGAGGCTTGCCTGGCCAAGCAAAAAACTTGAACTTTCCAGGCATTGATCAGGCAGCAAAAAAGTTCAGGCATGGAGCCCACGGTGGCAACCAAACTAGCCCTATATGCATTCTGACTTGTCGATCGGTGCACCGCAAGTAAATTAAACATTAAGCAATATAGCAATATTAAAGACGTAACTAATTACAAACAAAACAAAACAAGATGCTCCAAGTGCGATACACATAAAAAAGAACAAAAAAAATCCAAATGGAAGTGTGAAATTGTTTTTTATTGTATTAGAAGTGAAAAAGCATGGCTTTGTCAAACCTAGAGTTTTCACCCACTTCTTTACCTACCTCCAAAGTAAATTTCCCATGTTGACTATTGATGAGGATGCGTATCTAATTGAGACAAATACAGATGTTAAGCAAAGCCTAATCGGAACATTGGCAGACGAAATGGGTAACGACACATTTTTTGTGCCTGTGCTTTATGGAAGAAATTATCGTGCAGGATTTTTAAAAATTGAATTGAGTACTACAAGGGTTCGACGGTGCTTATGTCCATCATATCATGCAGTTGGTCTCGGGTGGCCATACTGCTGTTGCTGTGAATGGCGTTATTAGTAACTTCTTTGCGAATGGCAGGGGCCTTCGCCAAGGGGATCCAGCCTCCCCGGCTCTCTTTAACTTTGTGGCCGACGCCTTCTCTTGCATGCTCTCCAAGGCGGCCCGTTGTGGGCACATTTCCCCCGTGATCTCCCATCTTCTGCCGGAAGGTGTCTCCCATCTGCAATACGCTGATGATACAATCATATTGGTGGAGTTGGATAATGCCTGTATTGTCAATCTTAAATTCATCTTGCTGTGTTTCAAAGCTGTTTCGGGTCTGAAGATCAATTTCGCCAAGAGTGAGGTTCTGGTGACGGGTGTGGACGGGGCGGAAGCCTTGTGGGTTACCAGGCTCCTTAATTGCGCTTTAGGTTCTTTCCCTTTCAAGTATTTAGGACTTCCTATCTCTCCTGGTATCCTTCATGTGAAGGACTTCGCTCCGGTGGTGGCTAAAGTAGGAAACAGGGTGCTCCCGTGGAGGGGTAGATATAATACCAATGCAGGCAAAGTGACTTTAATCAATTCTTGCCTGTCTTCTCTCCCTATGTTTCTTATGGGCTTCTATCTTCTCACGAATGGCGTGCATTCTGGCTTCGACAAACATAGAGGTGGCTTCTACTGGAATTCAGCTGATAACAAAAGAAAATATAGGCTGGTTAAGTGGCAACTGATGTGTAGGCCTAAAAACCTTGGGGGGTTAGGCATTATTAACACTCGGGTGATGAACATGTGTTTGCTCATCAAGTGGTGGTGGAAAATTATGACTGTGGGGGCCGGGTCGCTGTGGTTTTCGATTCTTAAGGCCAAATATTTTCCCCACTCCGATCCTATGTTTGCTCCCGGGCGGCGTGGTTCTCAGTTCTGGAAAGCTCTTGTTAAAGTTAGGCCGATTTTTTTGGAGCATGTCAAGTTTTCTGTGGGGAATGGGTCTGCTGTTCGCTTTTGGTTGGATTGGTGGTCTGGGGATGCCCCACTTGCCGTGAGCTTTCCGATTCTGTTTTCTTATTGTCCCAATCCGCAGATCTCCATCGTGGAGCTGGCTGCTAATAATTGGGATTTGGCTTTCCGTCGGGCTCTGTCCCCTGAAGAGTTGGAAGATTGGCAAAGCCTCTCTGCCCTCTTCCCCGTGCTCTTGGAGTCAGCTGACTCGGTGTTTTGGCCACTTTCGGCCTCTGGTAAATTTTCTGTTAATTCGTTGTATTCTAGACTCATTGGTGGTACCCCCTCGGCTAGATTCTCTTGTGTCTGGAAATCAAGGGTTCCTCCGAAAATTAAGATTTTTCTCTGGCAGGCCTTTCGTGGTCGCCTCCCTACTGCTGATCAGATCAAAAAACGCAATGGGCCGGGCTCTGAATTCTGTAACCTGTGTGGGGCCTTGGAAAATTCCGACCACATATTTTTCAACTGTGTACTTGCCAAATTAGTTTGGTCTTGCGTCAGATCTTGGCTTCGGGTCTCTTGGAATCCCTCCTCTTTTTCTGATATTAGAACTCTAGCTAAAACTTTGGTCGGGGTCACCAAGAGGGTATTTTGGGTTGGCTTGGGAGCCTTATGCTGGGCCTTATGGAATATTAGAAACAAATTTACTATTGAGCTTACCTTCCCATCTAAACCTGCTGATGTTCTATTCAAATCATGTATATTCTTGCAGCAGTGGAGATCATTGACTAAGGAGCCTGATCGGGACGCCCTGGACCTGCTCATCAACAAAATTCGGGCTTCGGCTTCTCAGATAACCGGGACGAACCCTGCCGTATAATTTGGTGCTGTCGTTTGCGGACATTTGGTCTTTCTCCTCCCCGGCCTGCGCGCTGTGTATGGCAGTTGCCTGTATCATGCTTGCTTAGGTTTCTCTTAAACTCCTCTGTGTGGTTATGATTTCCTGTGAACCTGTGGTATCCGTGATGCTGCCTGGTGGATTTATCTATAAATTCGGGCCTTGGCCTTTTCTCTAAATACTACACGGACAACCGTCAGTGATTCTGAGTAGTGTTTGTGTTATCAAACTTCAATGTAAAAGTAACATTGCCTAACAATTGAGGTTAGCTCCTGCAAAGAGAACAAGTAATCACCATACATGAAAGAATTAGTTGACCAAGATAAGAATGTCCATTGAGGATATGCTACAAATTTTCGTTGCAGTTTAGGAATACTATATGGACATTCATTGGGGTGGGCGGCTGGCATATTGTCAACATTCAGTATTTCACCAATAAGAAAATTAGTTAAACAGACCATAAAGAATATTATAAATGCTAGTTTATTTATTTTGAACCCTAAACCATAGAACTTTGTTAATTTCTGAACCTCACATCACTAATATTTTGTAACTGTTACCTCAATTATAAGCTTGACTTCCTATTTCATGTATCCACGACACCTAAACAACCAGTACATACTTAGTAAAAGGAGCAAAGGAAAACAAACCTATAAAATAGCACAAAATATTTATATCAAACAAATAGGAGAATATATAACAGATTAAAATAAAAGCAAATTCAAGAGTAGCATAAGTATTGTATCACATGAATAAAGACATGGATTCTTATCTAGGCACTCCCAAGTTCCAAAATTTTGAGCTTGGGATTAGAAATTTGAGCTCATGTCCACATGCGACCAACAAATGTTTTTGAAACTGGACACCATGCCACCATCTACAAACTTGTCCCAAGGAAGTAATTACAAAATACTACGGCAAAGAACATCAATGAGAAAAAGAAGAAGCCATTTCAGTTCAACAAAATAGGACTTCATAGGTATGCACACCATAGTTTCAAATCTTATTGGCTGATCCTAGTGGCTGTGGGTGCTGGGTTGTAGTTCCCGACTTCCCAGTCAAAGTGTTCCTCTCTACATGATGGTGGGGAAGGCCCCCACTTGAAATAGAATATTCATTCACAGAGCCGGAATTACATAGCATGGTACAACCATGAATAACACGAAGGGGGTCAATGCACAAACGGAATTACACAGAGGTTCCACGCAGCCATGGATACGCGCCAGAGGGCTCGGATCTTCCGAATAAGCCAGGTTGGAGATCAACAGCTGGACACGCATGGTGAGCGTTCTGCAGAGGATTTTCATAGTAGTGCCCTAGATATGGAAGGCCGGAAGCCATCACCAGTGATGACATCCTCCTTTGGCAGCAGGGCAATATATGCCTGGTTTACTGGTTGGAGTGCAGCATGGCTAGCATGGAAAGGACGTAGGCCGTCCATGAGGTCCCGAAGCACAACGTCCGAGAAGCATTTATAGAACTAGTAAGTGTGCACGTGCAATGCACGTCAAACCATGCAAAAAACTTAGTGGGATATTTAAGTGATGAGTTCATAGTTCAACCGTGAGCAATGGTTATGTGGGTGTCAGGTTTGGCAAATTAGTGTCTAAAAAATGGTTTGGCAAACAGGGAGTGATATATCCTAGTCTTTTATAACCATCAGGAAAAATAAGAAACGAATGAAAAAAGAATTTCATATTAATAGGTATTTCATTATTGAGAATATACATAATATAGATTACATCAACCATAGAGTTAAGAATTCACATTTCATATGATATATTTCCATAGAATTTACATATATACATGAATCAAAGGTTGACAATAACAGACGTGCAGCATGTCAAAAACACAAGCGCTCGTCAGCGTCGCCATGCAGCAACAAATAAGAGTAAAATAACCAAAGCACCATTCCGATATTTGATTTTGAAACAGTGGGGATAGGTACCTCTTCATTCAGAAGAATATGATACAATTTATTGCCTTGATTGATCACCTCAACTTCTTATTTCAACCTCTCTGTTGTAGTGATGATGTCCCTTATATTTGCCATGTGACTGCTTAATGCTTGTAAAATCCCAACACGATGAAGAGAATGAGACCAAAAGCTATGGACAAAAATTCGTAGAGAACAAATATGAATAAGACAACAAAATTTAGGAGGTCAGGTTTTAGAAAACATTTTGAGATTGAATATCGTTTTGGCAACCTTGGTCATATGTCTTAATCAATACAGAGTATGTACCTGAAACATATTGCCTTTCACCACACTTTTTTTCTCAATCGGTGTGCTTCTCTGTAAATGAAAGCCTCTGGACAAAACAACACCCAGATTTGAGAAGCATGGAGGCTACTTTCTATAGAAAACACAAAAGGGGCAATCTTATTATCATGCTTTCTATTTGGAGTATTGTGACTAGCTAAAATAACCAATAGAAAATCATTTCATTTGCGGCGTACTACAGTAAGAAAAACTTGGGGGCAAGGCCACGAGCTGGGAGATGACATTCGCTGGAGGCAATGGAAAGCTCCAAGATGACCGCTTGTAGGCGGGCTGAATCACAACACTTAAACACTCCTTAGATGAATTACACATTAGAAGCATTTTCAGATAACAAAAGAACCCCTGTGGTTCTCTAGGAAGTTGGAACAACAACTTACTAATACCAATTCATCAACTACAATCAGTTCATTCTCTTGAAATATCCTCCCTTGTGGTTAGCTCATACTGCCTAGCCCTATATTTAGAAAAATGGTGACAAGTTCTGAAATTAGCTACCACATATGGAAATGACATCTTATGGACTCTTGGGGTACAATCCAATTTCAAATTAACCAACAACAACTTAGGCATTGAGTGACCAATAACAATTCATGCAAGTTTTTTTATTTCAATATAACAATGACAGTGGAAAAGGTTCAGTTAAACAACTCTAAAGATTTATTTTTCTGCAAGGAATCAACTCACCCCTCTGAAAAGCAACCATGCCTTCCTTTCCTCCTTGAAGTCCTCGAACTGCAGCCTCCACTTTGCCGATAGAAGGAGCAACAACAACAACAACAACATCCGAGAAGCAGAATGCGGGGCTGAAACTGTCACACCCGGGAGCAGCGTCCGAACGCATGGGAACAACATGGCAAGCTTCCACAGAGAGGGCACATCAAGCTTGTGGAGGGCAAGAGGGGCATAGAATTCATGCAGATTAAAATCAAAGGAGACATCAGAACCTGAGCCTAGCAGATGCTTATAGAAGGATGACGGCACCACATCCTTGTCAATTCCAACTCTCTATTTTCTTCTTCTTTGTTTATTTTGTACTCTAATTGCCATCAGTCTATTATAAGAACATACTGAAACTTACATAATTCTGACATATAGAAAGAAGAATAAAGCTTCATGACTGTTATATTTTAACCTGATTCGTTCGCCTGCATGTTTGTTGTTCATTTGCATGTAGTATTAGTATCAACTTGATTTTGATCAAGTCAAAAGCTGGTAATTCTCTTGCGAAAGTTTGTTAGAAACCCTTGACTTTAATGGTACTATGCTCTTATGTGTTCGATAACTCAGGTTCACCTCTCGGAAAAAATTCAAGAATCATGTTTGCTCCTTTATTGGATTACTAAAGGGACTAATCACCAAGGCCCCACAAGCCTTGGTGGCACGACCGGGGGGTGGCCGCACCCCTGCCCTTGTGGGAGCCTGGTGGCCCCACTCTAGTCCATTTTTGCTACATTTTTTTTACATATTCCAAATTAATTCTCCAAAAATTATCGTTGCATTTTGAGTTCCGTATAATTGCTATCTCTACATTAGCCTTTTCAAGTCAGAATTCCAACTGTCGGTAATCCCTCTCTCTTGATGGATCTTGCATTTTAAGAGAGAAAATGCATTAGAATTGCATCATAATGTAAAATATAACATTGAAATAAGATAAATTGCAGTAGGAAATAATGATGCAAAATGAACGTATGATGCAACGACCAACATCCTCCACTGGATTTACTTCATGGCATTTTTCAGATAACGGTTATCGATGTAGTGATGAACATCCTCAGCTGGATTTACTTCAGGAAATTGTTCGGATAGTAGGTTGTCGGTGCAGCGACCAACAATCGTATGCTCATTACCATCTGCATTAGAATCATCAGCCAAGTTCGATATCAGGGTGGGTTCACCTGGTGCTTCGGTATGTAAAGCTGGTTCAATACCCGAAACCACCTGTGTTAATGCCGAATTGTCACAACACACCTAACAACCCATAATAACAAACAAATGAACCGAGCATAGCGACGTCAACGCTCACAACATGTTAGTAATTTCCTACAACAAGGCAATAATTGGTGTGGCTGGATGCATTTAGACTGATGACAGTTAGTTGAGGCCATGATAGACTCCTCATCTACCTGGCTTGACAGTGACCATGTTGAAGTTTTGCTTGACACAGTTTGAGTTTCAGGCACACCATACGCATTATCATCTAAAAATTAAAGTTTGTTACCAAAAACACCAAATGGTGATGGACCAGGTGTTTGACGCAAGCAATCTGTCTGCATAGGATGTATCGGGGTTACCATCTTCCTCCAAAAAGGATGTTATTGTTTCCAACACATGGACGACCGGATCCGCAAGTTGGCTACCACATGTGAATGGATTTGGGTATGTATTCTATGCAGGAACACGATGAACTACTGTTAGTGTTCAATACAATAGGCACGAAATAGAAACCTTCTCAGTCTAATATACTTAAGATGGGAACAAGATCTAAAAGAACTTGTTACCTATCTAAACACAACGCAGATTGAAATAAAACAAGGTTCTACTGGCCCTGCTCCATAACCAAACTAATTCCACACTAGACAAGACACATTCAAAAGCTTTGGCGATTACGGCCACTTAGATCCTCCCATGATTGAATGTGCTTGGAAAGTGCATCCTCTGTACACATTTCATGCCACCTTGATTGCTTACCATGCTGACGGCGGGTTGAGGCCAGCTTAGGGTGGCGGAAACAACAGAAGCTGCAGCTGTACCACCTACTCCCGCCTCCCGTGGCCGGTTATGCTGCTGCGTAGGCCTTACTGCCCCACCATACTCCCACCGTTGGCCAGGCCACCCTTGTACTTATCCACACCTCTTGTTATTCTCCGGCGAAGGCAACTTCACGCCGCAGCCGAACCAGTCAACCCTCGTACTCCCCTCCGCGTGCTAGCCAACAAGGCCTAAGTTGTCATGGAAACCAAGGTCAAGAGGTGCCTAATAGGGTTTCAGCGTGATAGATTTGGTGAAAGAAGGGCATGGAGGAGCCCTCCTACGCACCCCGGACAGAACACAAGGAAAAACGAGGACTAAGGCCAGCCCACCAAAGCCCTGTATGCCCGACCACCGGCCTGTTAGACACAACCCGGTAAAGTTAGAGCGTCGAACTAGAATATTGTAACGCCCCGAGTGTCAAGCTACAGTAATATCCCCCTAATGATTCCATGTCATCAAATTAAACCAAGACAAATTATCACTTGATAAAAATCAAAGCTTTTTTCAAATTCAGAATAAAGTCAAAATAATATTTCTTCTAAAATGAAATCTAAAATGTTCATCTTGTGGCAAATAATCACTAGTAATATTGGTGGTGACCCAACATTTTTGCAAAATGTTTAAATGGCCTAAACTATTTGAAACAGTGGCTAAAATAATTTTTTAAATGCCTTTTTACTTTATAAAAACACTAAAGTAAATTATTTAACTACTACACTTAATGTGACATTAACCTAAATTATAATGGTATTTTAGTGCAGTTGTTTTAATTTATAAAACAAATTTGGTTATAAAGGATATTGGACAAACAGATGCTTTAAAAGAAAAACAAAAACAAAAAGGTAAAAGTAAAGGAAAAGAGAGAGAGATAGATAGATAGATAGATAGAGATAGAGAGAGAGAGAACACCCCCACTGCCCCTCGGCCTTAGCCTACCCCAGCGAGCCGGCCCACCTTTTTCCCCCGTGGTCGATCGCCTTCCTCACTGCTCTTCCGACCGGGGCGCGTCCCCGCCCGACCGGGCGTGCCGTCCCATACTGCTACGTCGCCGGCGAGGAGATAAGGGCAGCCCCGACGCCCCGGGCTCCCTCCCCACTCACCCACTCCTCTCTCCCCATCGCTCTCCCCTCTCATCTCGCTCGCTCCGTCCCTCCTCTCCTCCAAATCCGTGACCCGAGCGCCATCGCCGCCCTCCGTCGTTGCCGTGGCCACCGGCGGCCCGTGCCCGCCAACCATGTCGGCCAGCTCCGCCACGGTCCACCACGCCTCTTGGTGGCCCTAGGTGGAGCCGGAGAGCCCCGGTGCTGGTGGATTCATCCTCGTCACCATCTCCAGCCCCGCGGCAAACTCCGGCGACCCTAAGCTCCTTTGTGCTCCTAATATTTCAAGGGCCTCCTTGTGAGCCGCTAGGTGAGCCGCCTCCCTCCTCCGCCATCTAGACCTTCTACCTTGCGCCTTAGCCGTCGCTCCGCTAGCACCCACACGCATCGCCGCCGATGAGCTCGCCGCAGTGGCCATCGCCACTGTCACGTGCAGCTGAGCCTCACATCGGGCTCCTGGAGCTCGTGCGAGTCCGACACCACCACTAGTGCGCCTCCCCGTGTTGTGCAGCTCCGGTTCCACCGACGCCTGACTCCATCATCTACCGGCGACGACCTAGCGCTTGGCAGCGGCCATTTTAGCTCGCGCTTGTGCCATAGATCAACGTGGAAAGTTGTTCCCGTTCGAACATGACCAACCGCCATCGAGTTGGTCGCCAGACGACGAAACCCGAGCCCCTCCCGCCTGCGCCGCTGCGTGAAATGGAAGCCAGAGTAACTCCGGTGCCGTCGCCGACATGGCATGACAGGTGGGCCCCCTGAGACACGGACGCTGGGCCACACGAGTCCCCGTTGACTGGTTTGACCAGTCAACGTGCTGATTGGGCGTCTCTGTGACGCTCACGTGCGGGCCCTACCGCTTAATCCTCTAATTAAGACATTTTAATAATTAAAACTAATTAGTTTAGTTAATTAGTCGATGACAGGTGGGGCCTACCTGCTAAATAACTCTGTTTAGTTAGTTTTAAAACTCAGCTCTCTGTCTATGACATGTGGTTCCTACTGGACCCACAGGTCATGTTTGACCTGGTCAGCGAGTCTGTTGACTGCTAATGTCATCTACACGCAATGTTGATGTCATAAATCATTTTTGTAAATAAAAAATAGTTTCAGAAAATGTTTAAATCTTTAAAATTACGTAGAAAATAAACCGTAACTCGGATGAAAATATTTTCTACATGAAATTTGGTCAAAAAAATCCAATGAATCCGAATACGTGGTCCGTTCATCTGTCACATGCCCCTAGCATGCTGAACATGGAATATTCTCCCTCCGGTCATCTGTCTGACACAGGTCCGAAACCGGGAAAACTTTCCCGGTTAAATTCCCCTTCACCTATATCGTGCAACACTTCGTTAGGTTGACCCTAGTTCTGCTTTTTATCATGTCATGCTTTATGATGCTTTGTTTCCTTTATATTTATTGTTTCTTCCCCCTCTTCTCTCCGGTAGACCCCGAGACCGATGTTGGCCCCATGATCGACTACGTCTCCAACGACCCTTCTTCCTTTGCAGCAGAGCTTCCAGGCAAGCCCCCTTTTTTGACCACCCCGATATCACCCATTCCATTCTCTCTTGCTTGCATTAGATTTTTCTACTGTCATTGATTGCTCCCATTCTGATGCATAGCCTGCTTTTGTACCTGCTGTTGTACCTTACCTGCTTATCCTAAACTACTTAGTATAGGTTGGTTAGTGATCCATCAGAGACCCCCTCCTTGTCCCGACTGCCCCGCTGGATATCAGAAGACCCGATCAACGGGATCGGAGTGAAGGAAATATGCCCTAGATGCAATAATAAAGTTATTATTTATTTCCTTAATTCATGATAAATGTTTATTATTCATGCTAGAATCGTATTAACCGGGAACTTAGTACATGTGTGAATACATAATAGACAAAACCTATAGTCCCTAGTATGCCTCTACTTGACTAGCTCGTTAACCAAAGATGGTTATGTTTCCTAACCATAGACATGTGTTGTCATTTGATGAACGGGATCACATCATTAGGAGAATGATGTGATGGACATGACCCATTCGTTAGCTTAGCATTATGATCGTGTTAGTTTCATTGCTACTACTTTCTTCATGACTTATACAAGTTCCTCATACTATGAGATTATGCAACTCCCGAATACCGGAGGAACACTTTATGTGCTGACAAACGTCACAATGTAAAAGGGTGATTATAAAGGTGCTCTACAAGTGTCTCTGAAGGTGTTTGTTGTGTTAGCATATATCGAGATTAGAATTTGTCACTCCATGTTTTAGAGAGGTATCTCTGGGCCCTCTCGGTAATACTCATCACTATAAGCCTTGCAAGCATTGTAACTAATGAGTTAGTTGCAGGATGAAGTATTACGGAATGAGTAAAGAGACTTGCCGGTAACGAGATTGAACTAGGTATGATGATACCGATGATCGAATCTCGGGCAAGTAACATACCGATGACAAAGGGAACAACATATGTTGTTATGCGGTTTGACCGATAAAGATCTTCGTAGAATATGTAGGAAACAATATGAGCATCCAGGTTCCGCTATTGGTTATTGACCGAAGACATAGTTCTCGAACCCGTAGGGTCCGCACGCTTAACGTTTGATGACGATTGGTATTATGAGTTTAAGTGATATGATGTGCCGAAGTTTGTGAAGAGTCCCGGATGAGATCATGGACGTGATGAGGAGTCTCGAAATGGTTGAGACATAAAGATTCATATATTGGTAGGTTGCATTTGGACATCGGAATGGTTCCGAGTGGTTCGACCATTTTTCTGGAGTACCGGGATGTTATCAGAACCCCCCGGGAGAAGTCATGGGCCTTATGGGCCATAAGAGGGAAGCACACCAGCCCACAAGGGGCTGGTGCGCCCCCCTTTGGGAAGAAGGCCGAATTGGACTTGGGAAGGGAGCGACACCTCCCTTTCCTTCTCCTACTCCCTCTCTTTCCCCCTTTCCCCCTCCGGTGGAAGGAAAAAAGGGTGGGGCCGAATCCTACTAGGACTGGAGTCCTAGTAGGACTCCCCTCTCCCTGGCGCACCGCTTGTTGGCTGATCTCCTCCTCCCCTCCTTTATATACGGGGGCAGGGGTACCCCAAAGGCACAACAGACAATCCCTTAGCCGTGTGCGGTGCCCTCCTCCATAGTTTTATACCTCGGTCATATCGTCATAGTGCTTAGGCGAAGCCCTGCGCCAGTAACTTCATCATCACCGTCACCACGCCATCATGCTGATGGAACTCTCCCTCGGCCTCAGCTGGATTTAGAGTTCGAGGGACGTCACCAAGTTGAACATATGCAGATCACGGAGGTGCCGTGCATTTGGTACTTGATCGGTCGGATCGTGAAGACGTACGACTACATCAACCGTGTAACGCTTCCACTTTTGGTCTACGAGGGTACGTGGACACACTCTCCCCTCTTGTTGCTATGCATCACCTAGATAGATCTTGCGTGATCATAGGAAAATTTTGAAATTACCACGTTCCCCAATAGTGACATCCGAGCCAGGTCTATGCATAGATGTTATATGCACGAGTAGAACACAAAGAGTTGTGGGCGATAATAGTCATACTACTTACCAACATGTCATACTTTGATTAGGCGGTATTGTTGGATGAAGTGGCTCAGACCGACATTACGTGTACGCTTACGCGAGACTCGTTCTACCGACGTGCTTTGCACATAGGTGGCTGGTGAGTGTCTGTTTCTCCAACTTTAGTTGAATCGAGTGTGGCTACGCCCGGTCCTTGTTGAAGGTTAAAACAACACACTTGATGAAAAGTCGTTGTGGTTTTGATGCGTAGGTAAGAACGGTTCTTGCTAGAAGCCCGTAGTAGCCACGTAAAACTTGCAACAACAAAGAAGAGGACGTCTAACTTGTTTTTGCAGGGCTTGCTGTGATGTGATATGGTTAAGGCATGATGTGATATAAGTTGTTGGATGAGATGATCATGTTTTGTAACAAAGTTATCGGCAAGGCATGATGTTTTTGCAGGACGTCTAACTACAAAAAAAATACACTTCCGTGATGATACGTGTTTGTCACAGTAGGTCACGTTTTCTGTCATGCATGTACATCCACGACGATTTTATGACAGAATCAAGATAGTCATACCTGTGCTGTCGTAGAAGTGTTCCATGACGTTACCAAAATTATCATCACGGAAGTGTCCACTTCCATGACGATAAATGGCGCGTCATAGAAGTGCTTTCGTCAAGGGTGACCGACACATGGCATCCACCATAACGGAACGCCGTTAAGCTATCGGGTCTAGTTTTGGATCCAATAACCCGTTAACAACCTCGACTAATGGGGATTTTCCACGTGTAAAATCATCATTGGCTAGAGGAAACACATGTCGTCTCACTGTTGGGACAGATGTCATCCACTCATTGGACCAAAGGCGCCTATGATACGTCGACATGTGGCATGGCCCAACAGAGGCCCATTCCTGTGAAAAGGCCGCCCCGTTTGACTTGGTCCAAAGGTGGTGGGCCGGCCCAAGGAAAGCGTGTTAACGGCCTGTTCGCATATAGCCCATTTACAGCCCGCTAACACAGGGCCCATTACAGCCTATCCAAATTAGGCCCAGTAGCGTCATCTGGGCTGTCCAATATGATTCCAGCCCGTTTTAACTTCCGGCCCATGTATGGCCCATGACGTCTTTCGGCCCATATGAGGCCCTTTGTAACTCTTGGCCCATTAACGGCCCATGGTGAAACTGGCCCGTAATGAACAGTGTATCACTTTATACCCATTAACGGCCCATTATTCCATTGGGCCGTTTCCAGTCCATGTTATCTTTCGGCCTTCTCAGGGCCCATTTATTCTTGGGCTCATTTCCAACATTTGGTTACTTACGGCCCGTTACTGTCATTTTCTGCTTGTGGGCCAATTTCAGCCCGTTGTTACAGTCAACCCGTTTGTGGCCCGTTAATACGCTGGGCCGTTTTCATAGCATCGTCAAATATGGCCTATTAACGATGACCCGTTATGGTCGGCCCATGAACGGATGATTCCAACTCTAGCCCATTTACGGCCATAATGTGGTTTGTTATTGGCCCATGTTTGGCCAATCGATCATACGGCCCATATAAGGCCCATTGATGATACAGCCCATAGAAGTCCCATTGTGTCTACGACCCGTAGAAGGCCCATTGTTTCTATGGCCCGTAGAAGGCCCATTGTTTCTACGGCCCGTAGAAGGCCCATTGTTTCTACGGCCCGTAGAAGGCCCATTGTTTCTACGGCCGGTAGGAGGCCCGGTGTCACTATAGTAAATATGTAGCCCATGGTTATTGTCGCCTAGTTTTAAAAAATAGGTTATTGCGGCCACTAGCAAACCGCGGAAAAAGAACTACACTGACTACAAGCAAACAAATAAATAAGACAACAAGGAAATAAATAAGCAAGCAACTTACGCTAGGCTATCACGGCTATTACACATATTACATCCACTGGGCATCAAAGTTCGCCACTAGTGCAAATATAGGGAACAAAGCAGCATATAAACGCCGCAGCAAAACAAGTCCAG
Source organism: Triticum aestivum (assembly GCF_018294505.1). NCBI lineage: Eukaryota > Viridiplantae > Streptophyta > Magnoliopsida > Poales > Poaceae > Triticum > Triticum aestivum. Next base: position 360,046,924 of record NC_057810.1, read on the forward strand.
AACTGAAACCACTTTAGAAGAGCTCAAGAAACAATATCCTGGGTATCCATAATGCTGGAAAGATGCTTAGCAAGCTTATTACCTTTCTCTTGTTTGGCACTTAAATCCTCCAGCGCTTGCTGTTGCACAAGAAAGTACGCATTTGAATTCTGCAGGGACTTCCTCAGTCCTTTGGCTTCTTGCCGCAGCATAGCTGACGGATGCCTTTCAGCTTGTAGCTGAGACTGAAGAAGCCGAAGTGATTCAGGCAGTGAGTTCGAAGAGCTTGTGCCAGCGGTACTGGCCAGTAACTCGAACACTACATAAACGTAGGACTGTGGGGTTTTCTCACTGTCTAGAAGATCGTTTTTTATCACCTTTCTTGGAGACCAACAGGGTTGTCTCACTATCTTGAACCTTATCTGCATTACTTTCTCTTCCATTGCATAGTGGGGTGCTCTTCTCCAATATTTTGTTTGCATACTACAAGAGAAACAAGCAGACACATCGCAGGTTTAGCATGTAGTATACGAAACTCATTTTGGTAAAGCGGTTCAGTAGTAAGGTGGACAGGATAACAACATGAAACAAACATATATCTATGTACTATGGTCACTGTATTGTCCATATCATTCTAGTTTATGTTGCCTAATCAAGATAGAGACATAGTTCAACTCATATATTTTTAAAACACAGCAGTATAGACAGAATATAAGTGTGAGAAACTACACAGCATTGGCAACACTTGTAATGTGCATCACATGAGAACATAACTATTTATACAACTTAAACTGAAATCAACATAGAGCAATAAGTTAGAACAACAATCTAGTTGAAGAAATAGGTTTAAAACATATCTGTTGTGCCATTGGAGTTTCAATTGGATCCTTCAAATTCGGAAGTAGGTGGTATGAGTAAATACAGTGATGCAACAACAAAGGAGTATCGACCATAGCTACGGAATCTGACCTGAGAACAGTTGCTCTTCTGCTTTAAACATGGAGTTTGGGTTAGCTGTGGTGGTCTTCGTGCTTTGGGCACTGCAGTTGCTTTACAAACTGTTCGTGTGGGGGTACTCTATGGTGGACATGGTGCTTTGTCAACTAGAAGTGGGTTACTATCCGCTGGGGTTGCGGTTAGATGGTTGTAGCTGGTTCTCTGCCCAACTGTGTAAGTGTGCAATCTGAAAGAGTCTCGATTATGTGTGGTGGGGCTAGTTTGTGGGCCAGTACAACCATGGTTCTATCTGCATCGACGGGTAGCACTGTCTTTTGTGAATAACAGGTTTTTGCTCCCTTAGATGCTGCCGTCACCCCCTCCAATTCAAATGGCTGATAAACAAGAAAAGAAATTCAACGTTCAGACATTGTATGATAGACAGATGTGGTAATTCACATATATGTTGTCTAACCAAACAGGACAGCATGACACAATTTCACATATATGATGCCTAACTAAACAGGATAGCATGACACAATTTCAGATATATATGGATAACTTAACAGGATATAATGGAATAATTCAACATATGATGAGTATCTAAACAGGATGACATGACAAAACTATATGATGTCTTTCTAAAATAGGTAGGGATGAAATAATTCACATACATGTTGTCTAAGTATACATGATGGCATGATATAATTGACATAATTGATTCATATACTAAGCAGCTGACACTCGCATGTATGATCTCTAAACTAAGCAGATGTAATTCAATATTGTGCATATGATGTCTAAACTAAGCAATGCAAGACACCATATGCATGATATGAGAAATATAAACATTGCAACTTAGAGCATACACCTCAGGTGGGATATAGGACTGGTCATCTGTCTCTAAATCTTCCTTTGAGGAGCTCCCTGTAACCATCGAGATATATGCTTCAACAGGTACCATTTCCTGCTCCGAAGACCTTGTTTCACTCCGGATTTTTCCATAACCGGCTCAAATGGCTGATACACATGAAGAGTAGTTCAATATACACAGATTGTCGACAAATGGAATACGTAATGAAAAAAAAGATGGCATGAGATAATTCACATATATGATGCCTGGCTACATGGCGGTGCATAATTCACACATATGATAACTGGCTGAAAAACATGGCATTGCATAATTCACATATCTGATATGTTGGGGAACGTTGCAGAAAACAAAAATTTTCCTACTCGTTTCACCAAGATCATCTAGGAGTTCATCTAGCAACGAGTGATTAGATGCATCTACATACCTTTGTAGATCGCGAGCGGAAGTGTTCAAAAGAACGGTGATGATGTAGTCGTACTCGACGTGATCCAAATCACCGATGACCAGCGCCGAACGGACGGCACCTCCGCGTTCAACACACGTACGGAACAGCCACGTCTCCTCCTTCTTGATCCAGCAAGGGAGGGAGGAGAGGTTGAGGGAGATGGCACCAGCAGCAGCACGACGGCGTGGTGTTGATGGAGCTGCAGTACTCCGGCAGAGCTTCGCTAAGCACTATGGAGGTTGAGGAGGTGTTGGGGAGGGAGAAGGAGGCAACCAAAGGCCGAGGCGTTCAGGTAAGAAGTCCCTCCTCTCCCCCACTATATATAGGGGTGCCAAGGGGGGTGGCCGGCCCTAGGAGATCCAATCTCCTAGGGGGTGCGGCGGCCTAGGGGGGTTTCCCTCCCCCCAAGGCACCTAGGAGGTGCCTTACCCTCCTAGGACTCTTCCCCTTCTAAACCCTAGGCGCATGAGCCTATGTGGGGCTGGTGCCCTTGGCCCATTAGGCCAAGGCGCACCCCCTTACAGCCCATGTGCCCCCCCGGGACAGGTGGACCCACCCGGTGGACCCCCGGGACCCTTCCGGTGGTCCCGGTACAATACAGATAACCCTGAAACTTGTCCCGATGCCCGAAACAAGACTTCCCATATATAAATCTTTACCTCCGGACCATTCCGGAACTCCTCGCGACGTCCGGGATCTCATCCGGGACTCCGAACAACATTCGGGTTACTGCATATACATATCCCTACAACCCTAGCGTAACTGAACCTTAAGTGTGTAGACCCTACGGGTTCGAGAGACAAGCAGACATGACCGAGACGACTCTCCGGTCAATAACCAACAACGGGATCTGGATACCCATGTTGGCTCCCACATGCTCCACGATGATCTCATCGGATGAACCACGATGTCGAGGATTCAATCAACCCCGTACGCTATTCCCTTTGTCTATCGATATGTTACTTGCCCGAGATTCGATCGTCGGTATCCCAATACCTCGTTCAATCTCGTTACCGGCAAGTCACTTTACTCGTACCGTAATGCATGATCCCGTGACCAGACACTTGGTCACTCTGAGCTCATTATGATGATGCATTACCGAGTGGGCCCAGTGATACCTCTCCGTCATACGGAGTGACAAATCCCAGTCTTGATCCATGTCACCCAACAGACACTTTCAGAGATACCCGTAGTCTACCTTTATAGTCACCCAGTTACGTTGTGACGTTTGGCATACCCAAAGCACTCCTACGGTATCCGGGAGTTACACGATCTCATGGTCTAAGCAAAAGATACTTTGACATTGCAAAACTCTAGCAAACGAACTATACGATCTTGTGCTATGTTTAGGATTGGGTCTCGTCCATCACATCATTCTCCCAACGATGTGATCTCGTTATCAATGACATCCAGTGTCCATAGTCAGGAAACCATGACTATCTGTTGATCAACGAGCTAGTCAACTAGAGGCTCACTAGGGACATGTTGGTGTCTGTTATTCACACATGCATTACGATTTCCGGATAACACAATTATAGCATGAATAAAGACAATTATCATGAACAAGGAAATATAATAATAATGCTTTTATTATTGCCTCTAGGGCATATTTCCAACAGTCTCCCACTTGCACTAGAGTCAATAATCTAGTTACATTGTGATGAATCGAACACCCATGGAATTCTGGTGTTGATCATGTTTTGCTCTAGGGAGAGGTTTAGTCAACGGATCTGCTACATTCAGGTCTGTATGTACTTTACAAATCTCTATGTCTCCATCTTGAACATTTTCACGAATGGAGTTGAAGCGACGCTTGATGTGCCTTGTCTTCTTGTGAAACCTGGGCTCCTTGGCAAGTGCAATAGCTCCAGAGTTGTCACAGAAGAGCTTGATCGGCCCCGACGCATTGGGTATGACTCCTAGGTCGGTGATGAACTCCTTCACCCATATTGCTTCATGTGCTGCCTCCGAGGCTGCCATGTACTCCGCTTCACATGTAGATCCCGCCACAACGCTTTGCTTGCAACTGCACCAGCTCACTGCCCCACCATTCAAAATATACACGTATCCGGTTTGTGACTTAGAGTCATCCAGATCTGTGTCGAAGCTAGCGTCGACGTAACCCTTTACGACGAGCTCTTCGTCACCTCCATAAACGAGAAACATTTCCTTAGTCCTTTTCAGGTACTTCAGGATATTCTTGACCGCTGTCCAGTGTTCCTTGCCGGGATTACTTTGGTACCTTCCTACCAAACTTACGGCAAGGTTTACATCAGGTCTGGTACACAGCATGGCATACATAATAGAACCTATGGCTGAGGCATAGGGGATGACGCTCATCTCTTCTATATCTTCTGCCGTGGTCGGACATTGAGCTGAGTTCAATTTCATACCTTGCAACACAGGCAAGAACCCCTTCTTGGATTGATCCATATTGAACTTCTTCAATATCTTATCAAGGTATGTGCTTTGTGAAAGACCTATGAGGCGTCTTGATCTATCTCTATAGATTTTGATGCCTAATATATAAGCAGCTTCTCCAAGGTCCTTCATTGAAAAACTTTTATTCAAGTAGGCCTTGATGCTGTCCAAGAGTTCTATATCATTTCCCATCAAAAGTATGTCATCTACATATAATATGAGAAATGCTACAGAGCTCCCACTCACTTTCTTGTAAACGCAGGCTTCTCCATAAGTCTGTGTAAACCCAAACGCTTTGATCATCTCATCAAAGCGAATGTTCCAACTCCGAGATGCTTGCACCAGCCCATAAATCGAGCGTTGGAGCTTGCACACTTTGTCAGCATTCTTAGGATCGACAAAACCTTCCGGCTGCATCATATACAATTCTTCCGTAAGGAAACCATTAAGGAATGCCGTTTTGACGTCCATTTGCCATATTTCGTAATCATAGAATGTGGCAATTGCTAACATGATTCGGACGGACTTCAGCTTCGCTACCGGTGAGAAAGTCTCATCGTAGTCAACCCCTTGAACTTGTCGATAACCCTTAGCGACAAGCCGAGCTTTATAGATGGTCACATTACCATCCGCGTCTGTCTTCCTCTTAAAGATCCATTTATTTTCTATGGCTCGCCGCTCAACGGGCAAGTCAGTCAAAGTCCATACTTTGTTTTCATACATGGATCCTATCTCGGATTTCATGGTTTCCAGCCATTTGTCGGAATCCGGTCCCGCCATCGCTTCTTCATAGTTCGAAGGTTCACCGTTGTCTAACAACATGATTTCCAAGACAGGGTTGCCGTACCACTCTGGTGCGGAACGTGTCCTTGTGGACCTTCGGATTTCAGTAGGGGCTTGATCAGAAGTATCTTGATCATTTTCATTAACTTCCTCTCTAGTCGGTGCAGGCACCTCAGGAACCTTTTCTTGAGTTGCGCCATTTTCCGGTTCAAGAGGCAATACTTCATCAAGCTCTACTTTCCTCCCACTTACTTCTTTCGAGAGAAACTCTTTCTCCAGAAAGGACCCATTCTTGGCAACAAAGATCTTGCCTTTGGATCTGAGGTAGAAGGTGTACCCAATAGTTTCTTTTGGGTACCCTATGAAGACGCATTTTTCCGATTTGGGTTCGAGCTTTTCAGGTTGAAGTTTCTTGACATAAGCATCGCATCCCCAAACTTTTAGAAACGACAGCTTAGGTTTCTTCCCAAACCATAATTCATACGGTGTCGTCTCAACGGATTTCGACGGAGCCCTATTTAAAGTGAATGCGACAGTCTCTAAAGCATAGCCCCAAAAAGAAAGCGGTAAATCGGCAAGAGACATCATAGATCGCACCATATCTAACAGAGTGCGATTACGACGTTCGGACACACCATTACGCTGAGGTGTTCCAGGCGGCGTGAGTTGTGAAACTATTCCACATTTTCTTAAGTGTGCCCCAAACTCGTGACTCAAGTATTCTCCTCCACGATCTGATCGTAGAAACTTGATTTTCCTGTCACGTTGATTTTCAACCTCACTCTGAAATTCCTTGAACTTTTCAAAGGTTTCAGACTTGTGTTTCATTAAGTAGATATACCCATACCTACTTAAATCATCAGTGAGGGTGAGAACATAACGATAGCCACCGCGAGCCTCAACACTCATCGGACCGCACACATCAGTATGTATGATTTCCAATAAGTCGGTTGCTCGCTCCATTGTTCCTGAGAACGGAGTCTTGGTCATTTTACCCATAAGGCATGGTTCGCACGTGTCAAATGATTCATAATCAAGAGACTCTAAAAGTCCATCAGCATGGAGCTTCTTCATGCGTTTAACACCTATGTGACCAAGGCGGCAGTGCCACAAGTATGTGGGACTATCATTATCAACCCTACTTCTTTTGGTACTCACATTATGAATATGTGTAGCATCACGTTCGAGATTCATAAGGAATAAACCATTCACCATAGGAGCATGACCATAAAACATATCTCTCATAAAAATGGAACAACCATTATTCTCAGATTTAAAAGAGTAGCCATCTCGAATTAAACGAGATCCCGATACAATGTTCATGCTCAAAGCTGGCACTAAATAACAATTATTAAGGTTTAAAACTAATCCCGAAGGGAGATGCAGAGGTAGCGTGCCGACGGCGATCACATTGACCTTGGAACCATTCCCGACGCGCATCGTCACCTCGTCCTTTGCCAGTTTCCGCTTATTCCGCAGCCCCTGCTTTGAGTTACAAATGTGAGCAACTGCACCGGTATCAAATACCCAGGAGCTACTACGGGCACTAGTAAGGTACACATCAATTACATGTATATCACATATACCTTTTGTTTTGCCGGCCTTCTTATCCGCTAAGTACTTAGGGCAGTTCCGCTTCCAGTGACCGCTTCCCTTGCAATAAAAGCACTCAGTCTCGGGCTTGGGTCCATTCTTTGGCTTCTTCCCGGCAGCTTGCTTGCCGGGCGCGGCAACCTCCTTGCCGTCCTTCTTGAAGTTCTTTTTACCTTTGCCTTTCTTGAACTTAGTGGTTTTATTGACCATCAACACTTGATGTTCCTTTCTGACTTCTACCTCTGCTGATTTCAGCATAGCAAATACTTCAGGAATGGTCTTTTCCATCCCCTGCATATTGAAGTTCATCACAAAGCTCTTGTAGCTTGGTGGAAGCGACTGGAGGATTCTGTCAATGACCGCATCATCCGGGAGATTAACTCCCAGCTGAGTCAAGCGGTTATGCAACCCAGACATAGTGAGTATGTGCTCACTGACAGAACTGTTTTCCTCCATCTTATAGCTAAAGAATTTGTCGGAGACTTCATATCTCTCGACCCGGGCATGAGCTTGGAAAACCATTTTCAGCTCTTCGAACATCTCATATGCTCCATGTCTCTCAAAACGCTTTTGGAGCCCCGGCTCTAGGCTGTAAAGCATGCCACACTGAACGAGGGAGTAGTCATCGAAACGTGCCTGCCAAGCGTTCATAACATCTTGTTCTGCAGGGAGAACGGGTGCGTCACCAAGCGGTGCTTGTAGGACATAATCTTTCTTGGCAGCTATGAGGATGATCCTCAGGTTCCGGACCCAGTCCGTATAGTTGCTGCCATCGTCTTTCAGCTTAGTTTTCTCTAGGAACGCGTTGAAGTTGAGGACTACGTTGGCCATTTGATCTACAAGACATATTGCAAAGATTTTAGACTAAGTTCATGATAATTAAGTTCAACTAATCAAATTATTAGCGAACTCCCACTTAGATTAGACATCCCTCTGGTCATCTAAGTATTACATGATCCGAGTTAAACTAGACCGTGTCCGATCATCACGTGAGACGAACTAGTCAACATCGGTGAACATCTTCATGTTGATCGTATCTTCTATACGACTCATGCTCGACCTTTCGGTCTTCTGTGTTCCGAGGCCATGTCTGTACATGCTAGGCTCGTCAAGTCAACCTAAGTGTTTGCATGTGTAAATCTGTCTTACACCCGTTGTATGTGAACGTCTGAATAAAACACCCGATCATCACGTGGTGTTTTGAAATAGCGAACTGTCGCAACGGTGCACAGTTAGGGGGAACACTTCTTGAAATTATTGTGAGGGATCATCTTATTTACTACCGTCGTTCTAAGTAAACAAGATGCAAAACATGATAAACATCACATGCAATCAAATAATAAACGTGACATGATATGGCCAATATCACATAGCTCCTTTGATCTCCATCTTGGGGCTCCATGATCATCTTGTCACCGGCTTGACACCATGATCTCCATCATCATGATCTCCATCATCGTGTCTCCATGAAGTTGCTCGCCAACTATTACTTCTACTACTATGGCTAACGCGTTTAGCAATAAAGTAAAGTAATTTACATGGCGTTTCTTGATGACACGCAGGTCATATAAAAGAATAAAGACAACTCCTATGGCTCCTGCCGGTTGTCATACTCATCGACATGCAAGTCGTGAATCCTATTACAATAGCGTGAACATCTCATACATCACATATAGATCATTCATCATTCATCACAACTTTGGCCATATCATATCACGAACCACTTGCTGCAAAAACAAGTTAGACGTCCTCTAATTGTTGTTGCAAGTTTTACGTGGCTGAATTAGGGTTCTAGCAAGAACGTTTTCTTACCTACGTTAAAGCCACAACGTGATTTGTCAACTTCTATTTACCCTTCATAAGGACCCTGTTCATCGATTCCGCTCCAACTAAAGTAGGAGAGACAGACACCCGCCAGCCACCTTATGCAACTAGTGCATGTTAGTCGGTGGAACCGGTCTCACATAAGCGTACGTGTAAGGTTGGTCCGGGCCGCTTCATCCCACAATACCGCTGAAGCAAGAAAGGACTAGTAACGGCAAGAAAGTTGACAAATCTACGCCCACAACAAATTGTGTTCTACTCGCGCAAGAAGAACTACGCATAGACCTAGCTCATGATGCCACTGTTGGGGAACGTTGCAGAAAACAAAAATTTTCCTACTCGTTTCACCAACATCATCTAGGAGTTCATCTAGCAACGAGTGATTAGATGCATCTACATACCTTTGTAGATCGCGAGCGGAAGCGTTCAAAACAACGGTGATGATGTAGTCGTACTCGACGTGATCCAAATCACCGATGACCAGCGCCGAACGGATGGCACCTCCGCGTTCAACACACGTATGGAACAGCCACGTCTCCTCCTTCTTGATCCAGCAAGGGAGGGAGGAGAGGTTGAGGGAGATGGCACCAGCAGCAGCACGACGGCGTGGTGTTGATGGAGCTGCAGTACTCCGGCAGAGCTTCGCTAAGCACTATGGAGGTTGAGGAGGTGTTGGGGAGGGAGAAGGAGGCAACCAAAGGCCGAGGCGTTCAGGTATGAAGTCCCTCCTCTCCCCCACTATATATAGGGGTGCCAAGGGGGGTGGCCGGCCCTAGGAGATCCAATCTCCTAGGGGGTGCGGCGGCCTAGGGGGGTTTCCCTCCCCCCCAAGGCACCTAGGAGGTGCCTTACCCTCCTAGGACTCTTCCCCTTCTAAACCCTAGGCGCATGGGCCTATGTGGGGCTGGTGCCCTTGGCCCATTAGGCCAAGGCGCACCCCCTTACAGCCCATGTGGCCCCCCGGGACAGGTGGACCCACCCGGTGGACCCCCGGGACCCTTCCGGTGGTCCCGGTACAATACCGATAACCCCGAAACTTGTCCCGATGCCCGAAACAAGACTTCCCATATATAAATCTTTACCTCCGGACCATTCCGGAACTCCTCGCGACGTCCGGGATCTCATCCGGGACTCCGAACAACATTCGGGTTACTGCATATACATATCCCTACAACCCTAGCGTAACTGAACCTTAAGTGTGTAGACCCTACGGGTTCAGGAGACAAGCAGACATGACCGAGACGACTCTCCGGTCAATAACCAACAGTGGGATCTGGATACCCATGTTGGCTCCCACATGCTCCACGATGATCTCATCGGATGAACCACGATGTCGAGGATTCAATCAACCCCGTATGCTATTCCCTTTGTCTATCGATATGTTACTTGCCCGAGATTCGATCGTCGGTATCCCAATACCTCGTTCAATCTCGTTACCGGCAAGTCACTTTACTCGTACCATAATGCATGATCCCGTGACCAGACACTTGGTCACTCTGAGCTCATTATGATGATGCATTACCGAGTGGGCCCAGTGATACCTCTCCGTCATACGGAGTGACAAATCCCAGTCTTGATCCATGTCACCCAACAGACACTTTCGGAGATACCCGTAGTCTACCTTTATAGTCACCCAGTTACGTTGTGACGTTTGGCATACCCAAAGCACTCCTACGGTATCCGGGAGTTACACGATCTCATGGTCTAAGGAAAAGATACTTTGACATTGCAAAACTCTAGCAAACGAACTATACGATCTTGTGCTATGTTTAGGATTGGGTCTCGTCCATCACATCATTCTCCCAATGATGTGATCTCGTTATCAATGACATCCAGTGTCCATAGT